>NW_015389048.1:128185-190096 GCF_001527695.2 Protobothrops mucrosquamatus | reverse complement strand
TGCCCAGGTCGCCGGCCGCCTCCAAGGAGGGCGAGGGCAGTTCGTTGAGGCTGGGGTCCAGGTACTTGCCGGCGTCGTAGCCTCCTTGCACCAGCGCCTCAGAGAACTCCTGGCATAAGCCCGGCGAGCCGGCAGCCTCCTTCTCCACCACGGAGAGCAGCTGCTCCGCCGCTTCCACGTTCCCCTTTTCTCCAGCCACGGCTCGGAGGTGAAGTTTTCGCTCGAGGCTCAGGGACGGCATCAAATCCAGCACTCGATTCACTTGGACGCTGGCCTTGATCCTGGCCCTAAAGCAAGAGATCAAATAGAGGATGCACTCGTCCCGGGAAGGGGTCGGGGTCGCGGCCGCTTCCATGCTCCTGTTGTGGCCGTCGCCGGGATGCAATCGCGAGGCCGGCTTCCCAAACTACAACCTCCACAGGCTGTTTCCCTCCGGATCCCGTGGCTTGGCCGGGCGAAAGCCAATCAGCTGGGCGCTTCTCCCGTCGCACTTTCGGTTTCTATTCTCAGCTGGAGCTTAGTTTCCATACCATGGTTTGTTTCCCTTTTTTCCTGAAGGGGGAGTGGTTGCAATGTTTCTAGTTTCGTCCGCCGCGGACGACCTTTTATCTCCGTGAGATAAAACTAAGGCAGTCAATTGCCCTAGCACAGGGGTAGGCAACCTCGGCTCTTTTATGACTCATGGACTTCAACTCCCAGAATTCCTGAGTCAGCTATGCTGACTCAGGAATTCTGGGAGTTGAAGTCCATGAGTTATAAAAGACCCGAGGTTGCCTACCCCTGCCCTAGCAAATTCCTTAACCATAGCTGACTCAGGAATTCTGGGAGTTGAAGTCCATGGGTCATAAAAGAGCCGAGGTTGCCTACCCCTGCCCTAGCAAATTCCTTAACCATAGCTGACTCAGGAATTCTGGGAGTTGAAGTCCATGGGTCATAAAAGAGCCGAGGTTGCCTACCCCTGCCCTAGCAAATTCCTTACCATAGCTGACTCAGGAATTCTGGGAGTTGAAGTCCATGGGTCATAAAAGAGCCGAGGTTGCCTACCCCATGCCCTAGCAAATTCCTTAACCACATCTCCCAATATTACCGCCATCAGATGTTTTAAGTCTACCTTTCCCAGAATCCACAGCCAGGAACTTCTAACTGTGAGATGTAGTTCCGTTCTCTTGGGAGGCTAGTGGTGTGGGAAACTTTGCTCCATACATTTCTAACTCAACGGCCTCAGAACGATGTTTAATACTGAAATCATGGGCGAGGCAACCACCCGTGTATTATGTTTGACATGCGGTTACTTTAGGAAGTTTATTGTAATTATGTTTTCTTGTTTTATAGTACTCTTTATATCTGTTTAATTCTACCGGAGAGGGTTTGTAAACCAATCAGAATCTTCACATTGATTACAGCAGCATATAAACCCAAATATCTACTGCTTACAGTTATATCCCAATTTGTCAATAGTAACTACTGTACCAAAAACACTTCAGCTGTGCAGATATTCAGGTAATTTTATGATAGTGATATAACTTCCAGAAGAATCCTAGCAAGGCAGGTTAAGTTTCTTTTTTCTGGTGTAGTCTACATACACAAACTGGCTTCCTCTTGATTCATGTTTTCATTTCATGTCCTCCCCTCCCCACACTTTTTTAAGCTTAGGAAGTCAATTGAAATCTTTGAGAAAAGCATCTCTAAAAATAAGACACGTTTAGTAAGAAGTCATGAAACACTCAAGCTATATTTTAGATTTCTAGATTTAGATTTTGATATAATTTGTATTAGTGAAATATAAATTTCTACACTACCATTACCACCAACAAAATAAAATAGTGGCTATATGATATTTAAAAACTCTATAGTGAATAAAATAAAGGAAACGGAATAAGAAATAGAACTAAGAAAAAAAGGGATAGATAAAACAAATCTACGGTATAAATAGAGACTGTGTCAGATATAATGCCCAGTCATTGAGATTTGTACAGCATACAAGTTTCATAATTTATTATATGTCCTCAGCATATTCTTGTGTACTGTGGGTCTGCCATTATCACCATTATCATTGCTGCTTGCTTCTCAGGGAAAGTTGGTACATGATAAAGTAGAAAACAGTTGTTGTTTTTCTTCCTTACTGCCACCACTATCCAGGGGTTTTTCAAAAGTACAACAGCCACTATTTCTTATATTTGTAGCTCCCAGAAATTTTTTTTACAATTATCCTTTAAAATAATAAACAATGAAAAGGAAATGGAGGGGGGAAGAGCAAATAAACTTCTGGGGGATATTAACCATATTCAGGGTAATCCTTGAGTTACCTTTCATTCAGCAATTTCATTCAGCAGCACTGAACAAATGGTACTTATGCCTGGTTCCCAAAGTTATGGCCATTTCAGCACATGGCCATAAATACATGGAATGAGAAATGACACAGAAGCCGGTTTCAGAAAAGGAAGGCAGTGGAGACTGGGTAACATTATTTTAGTAATGGAGATAGTTAAGGTTTACCATTGTTTTGTGTGTAGTGGGGCTGGCCGAAAGGCTTTGCGGGAGCCTGGCCAGAGAGAGGGAAGGGGAGGCTCAGACAGCTGCTGCCGGTTTGGGCGTGATGGGGTGGAAGGAAAGAAAGGGGGAAGGAGAAAGGGGGGTGGGGTGGTTGGTGTTGTTGTCGGGGAGAGACCAGGTGAAGCCGAAAAGGAGTTTGGGGTTTTATGTGATTCCTTTCCTCTGAAATAGAGGGAAGAGAGAGAGAGAGCGAGAAAGCAGAGTTTTATTGCTTTCTTTCGTAGGGGGGATATTTCGAGCAAAGGGAAGAGTAAGAGTGAGACGAGGGAAAATTTGCTGGGGTTTTAAACCTAGGTTTTAACTAGAACGGGAAGGGGATGGGGGATTTGGCCTAGAGAGACCTGGGACTACGAGTGCCGACAGAAGAGGAGAGGCTGGTCGCTACTGCTTCCAAGACCAGCAGCCATCCGAACTTTGATCATTATTACCTGTGCAAGCTGAAGACATTGTGGGGAGCTGCCCTCGCAGGGCAAGCTATTACTGTGGAGTGCTGACTATCTTCGCTAGTGCTTTCCGCTGCTGCCTGGAGCCGGAGGGCCTCCCCCCCCCCCCCGTTTTTCTAAGTGTCTGCTACAAGCCATTGACTATTATTGCAACAATTGCCAGGGGGTTGATAAACACTATCACACACTGACTGCCGTGGCTAGGGTTTGGTCATCTTTGTTCCTGTAAACCCCGTTGACAACAAGAACCTGCCATCCCTTCACTCCACGTGAGCTCGCACTAAAAAGGACATTCTATCAACACCTTGAGAGTGCGGCTGCTGGGCGTAACAAGAAGGGTGGGGCTAGGAGGGCCTGGGCTTTGGCGGCCTCTGAGGGGATTACGCTACACCTGGGGGCTCATCCAGATACCCTGCCTGGCCCCTCCTCTTTTAGCAAGGGGGGTTGGTCTCATGTAGAGATATGAGCCAGGTGAACAAAATGGACCCTAACATGGTTATTAGGAAGTGCGAAGAGCAGAATAGTGAAGTAAGGACGGGCGTAGTAGTTGATGTTCCTGGTGATGTTTGGTCAGAAAAGTGAATTTTACAGATATTGAAGGTCCTTGTTCCGGATCAGAGAGTGTATGTGATAGATACAAGGATGGATCGGGATTCCCCCCATTTTTATGTGCTGCTGGAATGGAAGAAGAGTATTCCGGAGTGCTTTCAGGTTGAAAATGTGCAATTGACAGAAGATATTAGAGCAGGGGTGATCTTTCCAACTGTATGGGGTACACCCTCAACCAAATCATTAGGCCAGAAGAAAGAGAAACATGCTTCCTTACCCGTGGGGACAACAGAAGCCGGGTTCACACAGGCTGGGGGAAGTTTGACTTCCATCCAAAACCTGATGGGAGGCTATTATATAGGGGCTGGATATAGGAAATTACGTATTTTCTCAGGGATGCAACCAGTGCCAGAAGGGGAAGAGGAATATGAAGCCTGAATGGAGCAGGCAATATAAGCAGTTGAGGAATGAGATATACCAGACACCCAAAAAAGGCAATGAGTTAGAGAAAGTTTAAAGGGCCCTGCTGCAGAAGCCATTAGAAGTCTAACATTGAGTCGGAGACACTTTACTGTGGATGACTATCTCTCTTTACTGCATGATGAATTTGGATCTGCTGAGACGGTCTCTAGTTTATTGTTTCGGTTGGAACACATGTATCAGAAGAGGGGTGAGAAGCTGTCTGAATATATAAGGCGTCTGAATAGATTATTATATCAGGTTGTGGAAAGGAGGGGATTGGACCCAGCCGAGGTGGAACAAGCCAGGATAGAACAACTCTCTCGGAGTGCTTTGGTTTCGGACCCTGTTTGGTTGAAGCTAGGGGGAGTGTTGAAGCTAGGGGGAGTGTTTGGGGGTATCACGAGCTTATAAGGAGAGTTCGGGCGACCGAGGTAGTAGAGGAGGCTAAGGAGGCAACAGCCAAGTTGCCGGCGGGATGGCCCTTAGGCCCAGGAGTGGGAAAGGTTAGGGAGGATGCCGATCGGTTAACAACGATGCAAGCTCAGATACTGGACTTAACTAAGATAATGGCTTCCTGGACAGTAATGGGTGGCCCGCCCCCGAATGGAGGTTGGGTTGGGCCAACTGATGGAGGGATGGGCCCGTCCACTCTAGCTAATAATTCAACGAGACCAGTAGTTTGTTACAATTGTGGGGGTGTGGGACATTATAGGTGTGCGTGTATGAAACCGTACAGAAGATCAGGGAACTGAGTTCATTCGGGAAACTGTAAAGGGCCCCAGTGAGGGAGCTAGCTGGGTGCCCGATAATATCTGTCAGCCCCGACAAGAGAGGGTTCCCTTGGAAACCCTCACCAAAGGTGGGAGTGACGAGAGTACCCCCTTTAGTGAGAAATCTCCGTTCCTTTGAACTGCCAGAAACTAGAGCAACAGGGCTCCAGCAACAGTCTTTGGGGAATCAAGTGTGGGTTGTTAAATCAGAAACTGGGTTTCCCACTATTGGAGTTCCCCAGCAGTTGGTGAGCCCTTCTCCAATGGTGTCAGTGCAAGTGGAAGGTATTTACACTAAGGTCCTTTTGAATTCGGGTGCGCAAGTTACACTACTATATAGGGATTTTTATGATAGATATCTGATGTATATCCCTATACAGGAATTGGGTGGCCTGAAGATCTGTGGTATTGGGACTGAAAAAATCCTGTATGATGGATATTTGCTCATACAGTTGATGTTTGGGCCTTCTATTGCTGCTTTTGATGCTCTGGCTATTGTGTGCGCCTACCCCTCGGGAGTTAGTCAGGGTTCGTTGATTGTGGGAACAAACACAAGCTTGGTTAGGCACTTGCTCACCTCAGTTGTCCCCTTGGAGGATGACCCAATCACAAGGGATGTTCACCCTGCGCTGCAGACAGTATGTCAGCATCTGGCGCGGGAGCATCAGGCCCCGGCAGAGAGGGTGGGGCGATTATGGAAGTTGGAAAGAGAAAAGAGGATAATACAACCAGGGGAAGTGGTGTGTTTGAGGGCTTCTGTTAGATTAGATTGGGAACAGCCTGGCCCGTATCTTATTCTTGAACCCGGCCCCAAGGGGCGGAGTGGTGGAGTGGAACTAATTCCAGAGGTAGTCTCCACACGGGTCTTACGGCAGGCAAAAGGGCAGATCTCAGTTGGGTTCCAGAATATCACGAGCCTCCCTATACGGCTGAGGGATCGGATGTTGTTGGGGCAAGTGAGCCCAGCTACCCCAATTGGGTCTCTGGATGATAGGGGAAAGACTGAGAGGGAGTTTTTGATGGATCAGTTCTATCCCAAGAATACACAGCTTTCTCCTGAGTGGTGGGAGAGGGCGAGAAATCAGCTTTGGAAGTGGAAATGTCTATTTTTGAGAGATGAGTTTTATGTGGGTTGTGCTAGGAGTGCCCAGCATGTAATCCTACTGAAAGAGGATAAGCCCTTCAGGGAGAGATCTCGGCGGATTCCCTTAAGCGATCTGGATGATGTTAGAGAGCATCTAGCAGAGCTGAAAAAGACTGAGATCATTAGGGAATCCCGAAGTCCTTATGCTTCCCCTATAGTGGTGGTCCAGAAGAACAATGGGTCCCTGAGAATGTGTATAGATTACCACACTCTTAACCGGAGGACTATCCCCAATCAGTATACAACCCCTTGGATAGAGGATGGTCTGCAGTCTTTGTCAGGGGTGAAGTGGTTTAATGTATTGGATTTAAGGAGTGGCTACTAGATCCCCATGCACCCAGAGGATAGGGAGAAAACTGCTTTCATCTGCCCATTGGGGTTTTATGAGTTTAATCAAATGCCTCAAGGGCTGTCAGGGGCTCCAGCGACTTTTCAAAGGCTCATGGAATGGACAGTGGGGGATATGAACCTCATAGAGGCGTTGGTCTACTTAGATGATATTGTCTTTGGTGAGACCCTTGAAAAGCATGAAGAGCATTTGGAGAAGGTATTGACAAGGCTCCATGAGGAAGGGCTGAAATTGTCATTGGAGAAATGTCAATTTTACCAACTATCTGTCACTTATTTAGGTCATGTTGTCTCAGCCGAGGGGGTGGCAATGGACCCTGCCAAGCTTGAGGCAGTTGTGTCTTGGCCCAGGCCCCAAAATGTAGCCGAACTGCAATTGTTTTTGGGATCGCCTCGAGCTGGGTGTAACGGTTGCTGGGCGTAATGGGAAGGGGGGGCTAGGAGGGCTTGAGCTTTGGCAGCCTCTGAGGGGGTTACGCTACATGTGGATTACAACATGTTTGATTGTATAGACCAGAGGCGGCACTCGGAGCCCTCTCTGTGGGCACACGCACTGTCGTCCCAGCCCCACCTCCTCCCACGGCCCCCTCACCAGCAGCCCCCACCGGAGGAGAGTCGCCCCCAGGCATGACCCATGCGAAGCAGTGCAGCCAAGGACATGGTAGCCGGGCAACAGGGACAAGACTCTGCCCTTGTGCCCCGTCACGCGCAGATGATGCTGCAAGGCACGGCGGAGGGTGTGGCCATGGCGCTGCCGGGTGCCTGGGTGATCTGTGGCAGGCCGTGGAGGTGGTGGGTGGCCCAGCGGGCAGGGCGGAGCGAGGATGGGAGTGGGGGGGCAGTTTTGGGGCACTCGTCTCTAAATGTTTCGCCATCACTGGTATAGGTCATATTAGAAGTAGCTAATCGGTGTACAAACACACTGATTTTTAAAAAGAATCTTTATAGTGAACAACAACAAAAATGACTCCCTACTTCAATAACCAAAAGTGGAGAAACAGTGGTTTGTAACAGGAAGAGGAACTAGGCAAGGATACATTATCCCAATATTTGCCTAGCTTCCAAAAATGCATGTATTGCCGGAATTGGAGTAATAAAAATGAAATCAAAATAGGGTAACAATTTTGAGATATGAAGAGAGTACCACTTTGTTGGCCGAACGTAAATAAAGACTCTGAGCTCATCATAAAAATGAAAAAAGGATCCATCCATTTCTAGATACAAAATATTCAGGAAACTACACTGCAGGGGAAACTACCCTTCCCCCCAATAGAGAAACGATTAAGGTTACGTTGCGCCCAGCACAAGCAAGACGTTTTGTCGAAAAACTACATCCATCATTAATCTCTTTCGTTGAATCGCAGGCTTAAATCTCTCCCAGTCTCTTTAAAGGAAACGCAAACGGCTTCACTGCCTTTTAGGGAGAATATCAGCCGTGTTGACTTCCGGTCTTTCCCGAAACTACAATTGCACATTCCCCTTTCCCTCAACGTCTATTTCCGGAGTGGGCGGGACTTCCTTCTTAATTCCTTTTCCCCCACCACCCCCACCCCACACGCAACCATACGCTTCTTCCGCTCTCCCCCGCCTCCTCATCTTGCGAAACGGTCCTGAGCGGAAGTGGACGACGGCCTCATCCAATAGAAAGGCGAAACAGAAGGGTGCCGTGACCAAAGGAAGTTCCGCCTCTTCGCAGAGCGACTTAGGAAAGAGAAGGCGGCGACTGCGGCCTTGAGGAACGGGAGTTGTTTGTGGCGGATTAGAATTCCGCCGAGCTTCGCATTCGGCTAACGGATTCCTCCACGCGCCGTTTGACGGTTGTCCTCTCGAAAATTCGACATGACGTATCCGGCGTTCGGAGCGGTGAGTGAGTCAGGAAAACGGGAAGGCGCAGAGGCCGCCGAGCTTTCTTGTTCTTTCCTTCACTTGGTTCGAAGGCTGGTTGCCCGTCTGGGCTTTTTTTTTTCAAAGATATTTTTCGCTTTCTCGCTTTTCGTCGGTGGGTCTCCTCGACTGGATCCCCCCCCCTCCGCCTCAGTCTACAAAGTAGATCTCTTCTTCCGTCTACTCCAAACCCGAACACTGCCTCTTTTTTTCTACCCCCCCCCCCGCCTTGGCTTTGCCTGGGAGATGTTATTGCGGCCTCCATATGGCCTGAACTTTCCTATCGTTTCTCCTCCCCCGCTCCAAGTAGGTTACTAGAAAGTGACTAGGTGGGAGTAAGTTGCAGAGACCATACTACAGGCTACATGAGCGCCTCTTCATTTTTATCCAAAGGAAATAATAACCTTTTAAAAACGCTTTTTGGGGCCTATTTAGAGTATTCTTTACTGGCCAAATGTGGACACACAATTAGTCTCCAAAGCAGAGGTTTCGGTATACATGCAAGCAACAAAGTGATAAATCATAAATAATAAAGATACAGGGAGTCCTCAACTTACAACAGTTCATTTAGTGACTGTTCAAAATTACAGGGGCACTGAAAAATAGGACGATCATTTTTCACACTTGCGACTAGTGTAAAATTCAGATGCTTGGCACCTAGTTCATATTTTTGACCGTTTTTTGTGTCCCAAGGTCGTGTGATCACCTTTTGTGACCTCACAAGCAAAGTCAGCGGGGAAGCCAGATTCACTTAACAACCAGGTTATTAAGAGCTGCAACAATTCACTTAATGGTGGCAAGAAAGGTCACAAAATAGAGCAAAACTGACTGAACAAAAATGTTTCACTGAACAACAGAAATTTTGTTATGTGGGTGGTATGAAACTCTTTAATTTAACCAAGAAAGTAATAATATAGGAAATTGGTTATGTACTAAGGAAAACAATGGAAGTATTTTTGAGTCAAGGTACCAAATCCATGCACTTTCCTTGGCAGGAAAAAGACATGGTTTGTAATTATTGCTAATGCTTTCTGAGATGTTTTATCAATTTCCCAATCTAGTTTATAACTCTGGGATTTCTGGGTGGTCTTCTATCCAAGTATTAACTTGATATGGCCCTGTTCAGCTTTTTTTTTTCTCTTTTTTTGTAGTTTGCTGCCATATGCTGTATCCTCTGGGTCTTGATCTAATGTTAAATTAGCAGAGCTTTATCTATATTTTTAAAATATCTAAATATATTAAAATATATTAAGACTTGTTTCCTGAAATGGAAAACTCTGCTGAGTTCATATTTAATCCTATATTAAAATGGGAAGAAAACACTGCTACACTGATTATTAAAGAGTTTTAATGCTTAAGATTTTTTTTATAATACAAATATACAAAATATAAAGAAGAAAAAAATAGAAAATGCAAAAAGGAGAAAAAAGAGGGGATGGCAAAAGGATATACATATCCTGTTATGTGAATCTGGCTTCCCCCATTGACTTTGCCTATTGGAAACTGGCTGTGAAATACACAATGGCAATCATGTGACCACAGGACTGCAACAGTTGTAAATGTCTGCTGGTTGTGAAATATTCAATCTCAATCACATGACTGCAGAAATTCTGCAATGGTTGCAAGTACCTGGACTGGCAATAAAGTTACTTTTTCAATGTTGTAATTTAGAATGGTTGATAAACTGGGCTGTCATTAAGTGAGGACTAGCTATTGTGAAAGCTGTGTTTCATTATTATATAACCAATATATTCTATTAGTTATATAGTAATGAAACATAGCTTTCAAACATGTTTCACTGGATTTTGAAAATTTAAAAAAGTGTTTTCCCAAAGTTGGGGGATTTGTACATACATGCCTTGTGCTAGGGTGATGAACATAGTAAAATGTATCTCTTCTTTTTGTTAAAAGTATGGTGCTTACCATGGTCAGATGCCAATGCAAATGGCAGTGGGACAACCGGTCCCTAGAGGGGTACAAACTGTAGCCCATGATGGATCTACTGGATATTCTGTTTATTCTGGTGCCTATGCTGGTGCTGCTGTTGATCCCTTGTGGGCATTCTTCAGTGCTACTGCTGGACAGGTAGGTCACTTTAAGTAATTATCCTAAAGTTTTTAAAGAGTCACTTTTTTTCTGCTGATCAGTGTTAGAAATACTCCATAATCTGAGGGTTTTGTTTGGAAGTGGATATATTGACAGCATTATTGGTATTGCACCCTTACAAATGACCCTATAAAATTGCTTTCCTTTCATTTTTTAATATGACTGGTCATATAGAGCACAAGATAGCTTTTCGTCTACATCTACCATGTAAATTGCTAGTTTTCTAGGCTTGTTTTTAAAGTTTTATATTAAACGGCTCAATAGAAGAAAAAACGGAAATGAAGATAAGGTATTTTTTTTTCATCTATGACCAACATAATATCCAACTGGACTGTGAGGGAGAAAAGAGAAATTCACCTTCAGCTAATCTGTTCGTTCTGCATGGAATCCATAATCAGCTTTTAAATGTAGATATAGGCAAGCAATATAAAGCAACCTTCCTATGATAGTATTTTAAATAATTAAATTTTATACTTTCTCTATAAGAGGAATGGGGGAATCTATTGTAAATTTGATTTTTGACCTCATTAATTGGAGCACGATCTTCAGCCAATTTTATTTGTAGGGATATCTGGCAACTTAGAATAGCTACAGTACATCAAGGTTTATATAATATAAACTTAGTGAATCCATGTTTAAGTGAATGTTCATCAGGTTTCAGTTTGGAAGAGTTCTGTAAATTATATGTGACTATGTATTGAGAAATACAGAAGCCATATCTGTATAATCTGGGCAAAAGGACTGGTTAAAAGGTTATAGTAAAGATTCACCAAAGGGCATATGCATGGCCCCACAGGTCATTGGTCTCTAGAGCGTTTTGGGAGTTGTGATGCCAATTTGCATTCTCTCAAGAGTGCGGAACTGCAAAAGCAATATTCATGAAGAACTCCAGTTTCAGGTGAATAACTTTTCTTTACATTTATTCTTTTGCTTGCATTTTAATTTTTATACTATTTACAAAGAATGCCTTACAGTCATAAGGCATTTGTTTAATAAACCAGTTAGCATCTCCACAATAATAGCAATAGTAATATAGTATTTCTAGCATTCATGTCTCTGGCACAACCCATTTGGTTGTATATTGTATTCCATTTGAGGATCTGATGAGAAAGAAATTACATTTACCTGAGGCAGGGACCGTGTAAGAACTGCCTTCTTAAACACCATCCTTTGACCCTGAACGTTTATCACCCACAGAGAAGAGTTTTTAATTCTGAGCTAATTTGAAGGGATTTAATGGTAGTTTATTTTGAAAAGGGATTTTTGTGTGTAGGATATCCTTTGATCTGTTTTATTTGCTTATTGACAAGAACAGGAATCATTCATATCAGCCCGTGCTAAATTCTGTTTGCTCCCTGATAGGCAGGGGAGTTTAGGGAGGAAAAGTTATTGCCAGAATAGTGACAGTTACATAAGTCGCTAAGTTTATGTGTAATGTGATTCTAAACTTACACTGGTGAAGTAAATTTAAATTGTGGACAATTGGAAAATACATGCAGTTCAACAGTTAAAACTATGATGCTTTTGGAAGCTAATATTTTCTCTTATTTGTGATTAAGTTGTGAAAAGAAATAGATGCCAGAATATACTTTTAACTCATTCTCTAATCTGAAAATAGATTACGTTGATGAGTGCCTAAAGATTAAAAAAAAAGTGGCCATATTGGATATTCAGAGAAACAGCTATTTTCAAATTGCATGGCTTTTGTAAAATGCTGTTCTTACTAACATTTACATGGAAGAAGAATGAGTGTTAACTGTCAAATTATGGTACAGTATTTGCTTCCCCTGTAGACTGTCTTCTGATAGAGGACAGGAATGGCAAGAAAGGCATTTCAGAACATTTGTTTTATTAGAGCAGCAACTGCTTGAAATAGTATCCGGTACAAGTGTGGGTCAATAAATTGCTTCTTTTTTCTACAGGTAGGGGGATAAACCATGAATTTTGTCTAGAAAGGCGATCAGCTACTTCATAAAGCAGTTCTCTTTTTTATAGTTGTAAGTGGAGTGCAGTATTTTTTTTTAATATTCTCATTCTGGGAATTTCTCTAAATTCCACTCAACTCTTTTGGAAACATTTCAACTCTTGACTTTCATTTGAAATGTTAAGACAGACTTAGCAAAGAATAGCCAAAATGGAGTTGATAGTGTAAGCTGCTAAGGCCCCAAGAAAAATAGGGTTTTGGGTAGAAAAGATAATTTTCCAAGCAGTATAATTTCTTGGAATTATAAGGAATAGTATATGCATGTTTCAAAAAATAAACAATCTTTCTACTACCCAAAATACGTTACTGTAGGAATATACTAGACAGTATGATAATAGTTATAAAAATAGATATCTAAAAATAGATACAAAACAGTTTACATAGTGCACAGAGTTCTTAATTATATTTAGTACTATTTCATTTCAAATATTGATTGCAACTAAAAATTTCTACTAGGTGATCCTTTTTTTTGCAAGCGAGGAAAACATGAAATACCATTGCTTTTTCATTTTTTTTTCATTGCTTTACAGCAGGGTTTTCAAACTCTATCTTGAGAGAAGTTTTTCTCTGCTGACATTGTTAAAGAACATGCTATATGTCTGCTGTAGAATTCAATTGCATAGCAAAGGATTGTGCAGTATGTTCTGGAGTAAGTTGTCCGGATCAGCCTGTATGATTTTGAATAAATGGGCTGGAATTCTAAGCACAATTGCAAGGTCTGTTTAATGTAGCCTAACATCCTCAGAAGTAAAATGCTTGCAATTGTACAGAGCACAGCCTAGAATATCCCCAGCATTGTATTGCAACTTCTTCTACAGTTCTACAGAAGAAGTTTAGTGGCATAGATGGTACAGTAACCTATATTTTTTGGGGGGGGTGGGGAAATAATGTGACTGATTCTATTGAAGACTACATGATAAGTTTCTAAGGAATTTGGGAGTTTTCCAGAACACAGTTTGAAAACCACTGCTTTAAAGTAGCTATCTGGAACAGGGAGTTTTTCCTGTGTTTTCAGTTTTTCATAAGTAGGATTGTCATTGCCGACTTCCATATTTTTCCTTAATTCTCAACTGTAATATTTTAGTAAATTTAGTTTTTTATAGGAGGAATAAACATTCACTCCTGAAGTACCAGTCAAATAAGCACAATGTCATCTGCCATATAGCAAGACCAGTGGGGTGATGGAAGCGTGGGCCTTTGACACTCAAAAGAACTGATCAGGTAGAAACTTGCAGTAACATTGTTTTTGGAGGGGAGGGTAAAGAAAGGCAGTGAAATAATTTCTGAGTGTTCTTGCATTATGAACTGACAATGAGACTCAGAAATGTCTAAATCAAGATTCATTTAATCTTTTCCTTGTGCCCTGTGAACCTATCCAGTGAAAATCCTTTTGCTTTGGTGGTAAATACAAAAGTTTGTTTGTGGTTTGTACAGTCATTATGAACAATCCCCTCAATTACATAGATCTAGCAGAAAAGCTGTACCATACTTAACTGAATTTTTGTCAATAATGAATAATGTTTTCTTTCTATCGAGAACTTTCTAACAGCACGATTCTATTTTTTCTTAATTTAGCCAGGAAAAAGATAACGCCCATTCAGTTTGGAAAACACTTCTGAGAAATCTGAGAAGTCAGTACATGATTCCCATGTTAGATTAAGGAATTTTGCTTAAGGCCAAATCAAGCAACAGGATTTTCAATACCCACCATTCCTTATGCTTCCATTGGCAAAGCTCACAAACTTTTTTTTTTAACCATTGTTTTAAATTTACTTGGAGGCTAATATGATATATTTTGGTTGCTTACTTTTATGTTTTTAACATATTTTGAGATAAAATTCTTTTTGTCATTTTAGCAAGATAATGCCTCATAATGCTATGGTACAGTAGCCGAAAGGCTGCATTTCATGTCTTTGTGAGTGAATATTCTCCCATGTGAGAATTTGCAGTTGCTCAAACAGATAGCAAATTGACATGGGTGTTGAGGTAGCCTCAAGAATTAATTTAAAGGCTTTCATTATATAGATTATTTTGTCTTGATGAGCTTTATGTTTGTATTCTATAATTGGATATGGATAACTTTAAACTTAACATATTTTTGGTCTTGTATATTTTTGTGTAGAGCTGGATTTGAATTAACCTGAGAAACTCTGTAGGATGTGCCTGGAATGAAGAAATAGGGAGAGAAGTTTTTTTTTTGTTTATTTTAAATGGTTTGTCTCATAATTTGCAAAGCTTGCACATGAAACAGTTTTTTTTAAAGTTCAACATTTGTGAAAATGAGTTTTTATGATTAATCTGTCCTTGTAAGATGTCACAAATGAGGAAGTTATTGTTTATTTTGTGATTTTGAAAACATGTCCATTGCGATTTACTTATGTAAAATAACTAGTATAGCAAATATATAATTAATATTTAATTTAATATAATTTAAAGGTATATTTGTGAAGTAAACTATTTGAATTTAAGTAGGACAGTGTGTTAACTGTATAGGATGCATAAATACTTGATTTTCTATTATCAGTTTTGCTAATCTCTTGAACCTCAAATTTATATGCATTCATTTTACAGAATGGTGAAGTGGATGCAGAGGAATTACAGAGATGTCTAACACAGTCTGGAATCAGTGGAACATATTCCCGTAAGATTGTTATAGAATATATTATTCTGAACTGTTTTATAATATATATGTAATTGTTTTGTGATCCTTTTTTTCATCTGTAATGGGATATCTGTGGAGATTCTCAGTCATCCAGGTCATAGTTATCCCAAAGGTGTTTTTCCATGAGGCAACTGGACAAAGAAAGTCCAATTGCCTCGTGAAAAAGCACCTTTGGAATCTGTAATGGGAGAACTCAATTTTTGTATCCAGAGACCACATTTGGGGATGTTGATAGTTTTTATCTTCAGATGTTTTGCCAGGAACAACCCAGTGATGTCTCCAAGTCAAGCAGGATCCAAATAGTTGAATAGTCCCCCCCCCTAGTTTTGAAGTGTATTAAAGAGAGAAGGAACACATATATATTAATCTCTGTTGAAAATAAATTAGTATGGTTTGAAAATTGCAGATGCAGATGGAGGATCCTCTCAAAGGTATACAAATTAATCTAAGTTCTCTATGTAACCTACAAGTTGCTCATCCTTCATTTTTTACATATTGCCTCTTGGATTATTAGTTGTTTACTTATTGCAGGTAGTAAAAGAAAGATGGCCCTAAATTAAAATTGATCTCCCCCCCTCCCCAAATATTTCTGTTACCAAGCAAGACAGTTAAGTAGGTTTTGCCCCATTTTACAACCTTTCTTGCCACAGTTGGTAAGTAAAAATCACTGCAATTGTTAAGATATAACATGGTTGTTAAGTCAATCTGGCTTCCTCATTGACTCTGCTTATCAGAGGGTTGCAAAAGGGGATCACGTGACCATGGGACACTGCAACCGTCATAAATATGAGTCAGTTTCTAAGTGTCTGAATTTTGATCACGTGACCATGAGGATGCTGCAGTGGTCGGAAATGTGAAAAACGGTCATAAGTCAATTTTTTCAGTGCCGGTGTAACTTTGAACGGTCACTAAATGAATGGTTATAAGTCGAGGGCTACCTGTATAGGTTAACATTTATCTCTGGCAGAAGCCACATTCTTAAAAAAAGAAGGTCCAGAATAAAAGCAATATTTTTTATGCTACCCAGCTTCCAGCAGTACTTAATCACGGTTAATTCAATTAATAAACATTTTCTTTATATTCATTTTCCCTTAACTACATTACAAGATCCTTAAACTAATATAAAATTAGTTGGATATACCCAAAATTATATCGTATATACCAACATTAATTCATGGGAACATCCCTTCTCCATTCCTTTAAGCAGAAAGAGCAAATGAGAGAGAAAAAAGCAAAGTATGATAGAGATAGGGCAGGGGTAGGCAACCTTGGCTCTTTTATGACTCGTGGACTTCCACTCCCAGAATTCCTGAGCCAGCATGGCTCAGCTTGGAAACCTCTCCCTTTTCCCTCAGCATGGCTGGCTCAGGATTTCTGGGAGTTGAAGTCCACGAGTCATAAAAGAGCCAAGGTTGCCTACCCCTGAGATAGGGTGAGAGAAGGAACAGGGAAGAGAAAGAAATTAGGCTGGCAATTAGGTACGACGTGATGAAGGAGGGATGCCTAGCGGAGGGAAAAGAGAGAAGCTATTACAAAGACATTACATAGTGTTATTTCTTGAGTAACAGAATATACCTCTCTGTTAATACTTCTAGTGAATTTTAATCTCTCTGTGTAATACGTGAAAGGTACCTGACTGTTTGCCCTCATTGTAGTAGTACCATTCTTGACTTGCTTTCAAATGTCTTCTATCACCTCTTAACTACCATTCCACCTGGGAAAACCGGGTGAACAGAGCCTTAAGTCCAGCTGAGAAATCAGATTTCAATTGGTGCTCTGTTCTCAACAAATTGATTGTTACATTCAGTAGGTTTGAATGGTAAACCTTTCAATGAGATTGCTTTGCTGGTCCTGTTTCGAGCACTAATGATTAAAATTGAAATGGATGTGCTGCTTTAGAATTAATACTTTGTTTGTAATTTCAGCATTCAGCTTGGAGACCTGCAGAATTATGATATCAATGTTAGATGTATCCTTTTAAGAATATTTAGCTGAATTGGTCTGTTTCTGGATGTCTTTTTTTTTAAAGTAAGTTCCACTGGATTTAATGGAGCTTATTTCTCCAGTTCCAGAGTCAGTGTCTCTTGAAAAACTTCAATATGTAATACAGGTGAGAGTATGTATTAAGAAAGTTTGAATCACAGAGCAATTTGTGCAGACATTTCCAGCATATCAAACTATGAACAAGCATCAGACTTCCTTCCGCAGTCTCTTCTTTGTCTTCATCCTGCTTAGCTGGAATCACAATTGTCTGCTTTAGAAATTTACCAAGATTTACATATGTGTCTGATGCCAGTCTTCAGATTGAGTTGTTCTAAGTTGGGCAGTGTATCATAAAATTTAAAACTATACCTTTGAGTTAAATAACTTAGGATACATTTTTGTTTGTTGCCTGAGGTGCGGGTCACCTGATGGAGACTAATTTTGTACATAAATGAACAGAAATGGCAGGATCAGTCTGATTCTCTACTAAGGATTATAAACAAGTAGGAATATTTCATTGGTTCATTTAATGATTAAAATATATGCAGCTAGGTTTTCTGGTTGCATATATTCTTAATAGGTCTCATTAAAGATTGATTTGTACGTGTCTCATTTTAGACTGCAATCAGTCTTTTATTTACAGCCCACTATAAATCAGTTGTCAAAAGAGCTAAACAAAGCAGGAAAGTGCCTTAGTATTTTTGCACATTAATGATGCAGTGATGCTCGCAGAGAGGTCAGGCTGGAAATTGTGACCCCTTCTAATTTTGTGGGACTATGGCTTTTACCAGATGGATGCATGAAGTTCACAGGAGGCTTCATGTGCTTATTTTTCTTATTTTATTAAAACAAATGGAAATTATGTTACACACTCAGTCATTTTTCCACTAAACTTCAGTGGCACAATTTTGGGGTGTCCAGAGGTTGCAAAAAGGGCTTAGATCCACATTGAAAGCTACAAGTTGTCGATCCTGATGTTCAGGGAGTGTAAAATGCTTGGAAATTGTATAAGAAAATACATTTCTGCATTTATTAAATTTGACATCTGAGCTACCTCACTTTGATTTTAAAATAAATATGTAAGAAAGCTGTGTTCCGTTTCAGATTGCTTCCAACTCATAAATAATAGATAGATTTCCAGGGGTTTTTGTTGTTGTTGTTACAGTTCCTCTTTTAAAGGAAGGACTTATACGAAGGCAATTCGGAAATAAACCTTTGTTTGGTTATCAATGACAAACAATCGCAGATACAGAACTTTTATTATACACGTTAGAAAACTACAACATCGCATTACTTTTTGACATAACCACCATTCAAATTGAGGCACTTGTCATAACCTCTTACAAGGTTTGAAATTCCTTAGTAGTAGTCGCTGGGCGTCAAATCTGGGCTATGGGAGGGTGATCAAAAACATCCCAATGGAACCTATTAGATTATAAAGGCTACATAGAAAGACCAGAAAACAGGGATGAAACTTTGATCTACTCTTACTGAGACTGGTGATACTAGAGCAGTTGTTCTCAACCTTTTTAATACCGCGACCCCCGACCGGTCGTAAGTCGAGGACTAAACCGGTCGTACGTCGAGGACTAAACCGGTCGTAAGTCGAGGACTACCCAACCAGTCATAGGTCGAGGACTTTCCCTGCCCGGGAGCGCCGCACATGCGTGGTTCCGCCCCCTGCGCCGGCCAAGGCGTAGCTGGCAAGCGGCAGAGACGGAGCAGGCCAACCACCAGCTGGCCCAGCTCAAGGGAGGTAAGGCACCCGCCGGAAAAGGGGAAAAAATGGCGGACAGCCTTGCTTGGCGACCCCCGTGAAATGGTCGATCGACCCCAAATGGGGTCACGACCCATAGGTTGAGAACCGCTGTACTAGAGGATCTCCAGGAATGATGCCTCAAGAAAAAACCAATACCTTTCAGAAGGAAATATACTCTATGCTACAACTAATTCACCAAACAATTGTTGCATACAAAGAGGACATAAAAGGAAACCATAATGAGACTAAAAGCAATTTAAATAATATAAATGAGCAAATCTCCAAATTAAATCTACAGCTAGAAAGTCCCCAGACAACGACTACAAAGTATGACCAAATAAAACAGAAATCAAAAGACGAAGCAGAGGAAATGGATTTAGAGATGGAAGAGATAAAAGAAGGGAAATATAAACGACCATATACAAACAAAATACTGCAAGACTTAGCCATAACAATGAAAATGCAAAAGATCCTTTACCGCTTAGGTCTGCAAAATACATCTGATGGCAAGGAAAAAGATTTTTAAAAAATGAAATATAGAGCTTTTAGGGGAAATGTCACAACTTGGGAGTCAGGGAATGAAGAGAAATTGAGGGAGAAGGAAACTGGGAGTTGCTTAAGGAATATAAATGGGTGGAATTCCCCCCCAAAAAATACCCTACCTAAATTGTCTTCCAATGCCAAGCAATTTTTGCAAAAATAGAAAATTTCTGGGTGATTTAATTGCCCTGGCTTGGAAAGCTATTTGGCAAAGAAAGAAAGCGAGAGTTAGATTTAAAAAACAGAAGATTTGACCTTTTAGCCAGGGGGCATTATATGTTTAAATACTTGTTTGAATAAGATTAAAAGAGCAGATGACCCTTAGATATAATTAGACTTTTATAATGAAAGATATAATTTAGAATTAAAATAGCATTTTTTCTTTCTTTTTTTGACATGGGAAATATGAAAATAAGAGGATTGGTATGAATAAAACTCTTAGCTATATAAATGTAATTATTGACAAAATCATAACTGACAAAGGTATTTTAAATACTGATGGGAAATTAAATCTTAACAAGAGCACAAAAAACAGGATATTGATTTATGAATTGATATAGTTATTTTTATAATAATAAAATATGATGCTTATATTTAACTTTGTATACATCAGTAGTACCAAAATTGTAACTGTAATGAGGGAAAATGGAAAAAAATATGGGGAAGAAATGAGGATCAGGGGAAAAAATACTGGATTGTGTAGTACTGAACAGATTTATATTGAAGAAGTTAATGTCAAATATGTGAACCCAGACAACATGTTGTTTACTAAGCACTAAAGATTGTAATTCTTAAAAATCAATAAAACATTTTAAAAAAACCCATCCCAACGGAACTGCTTCAAAAGTTCTTGGGTGTGTCTAGCGTTGTGCAGGCAAGCATCATCGTGAGCCAACACCACACCGATAGTCAGCATGCCCCAACACTTGTTATGGATGGCTTGTCTGAGTTTTTGTAACGTTTCACAGTAGACTTCTGAATTGATGGTCGAACCACGCTCCGTGAACGTCACTAGCAGTACTCCTTTGGCATCTTCACATTTGGCAGGATTTTCTATGGCACCACTTCCGCTGTGGTGTTGGTTCACGATAATGCTCGCCCGCTAGACGCACCCAAGAACTCTTGAAGCAGTTCCGTTGGGATGTTTTTGATCACCCCCCCTATAGCCCAGATTTGGCGCCAAGCGACTACTAAAGAAATTTCAAACCTTGTAAGAGGTTATGACAAGTGCCTCAATTTGAATGGCGATTATGTCGAAAAGTAATGTAGTTTTCTAATGTGTATAATAAAAGTTCTGTATCTGTGAGTGTCATTGATAACCAAATGGCGGTTTATTTCTGAATTGCCCTCGTATATGTCATCAATTGAAATGCAAGTGGGAGCCCCAAATAATTTTTGTACTGTACTATAGCATCTTGTATATGCCCAGCAGATGGCAGCACTAAGCTATCCTTTGACGCTCTCAAGACTGTTGGAACTTAAATGCAGGACTCTTAACAAAATCCCAGGGCTGTAAGTGAAATTCTGGAATTGAAAAATACATCCTAAGGAAGGAGGCAATGGCAAACTACTTCCATAATATTGCTTAAGAAAACTGGATAGAGGTATTGCTATTGTCACCAAAGTCAAGCTTAATTTGAGAATTGCTTAAATACCAGTGTTAAAAGGTTTAGATTGATAGGGTATTTTGTAAAAGAGCAGAGTAAGAATAATTTTTTTTTTGCTAAATGATCTTTATGACTTACCTGTTTAAAACATGAGCAAAATTGAAGCACAAGTGTACAGAACAGTAACAGAATCCATACAAGTAAAACACTTTATTTAATCATTTTTATCACCTGTCCACAAGATGGCCTGCTTCTTAACACATAACTCTAGAGACAAAATACTGGAAAAATGGGATATAACGAATTTAAAGAACTTTGGACAGCTCTTAGTGCTTGGAAACACAATTTCATGTTGGTTGATCAAGACCGAAGTGGAACTGTGGAATTTCACGTACTGACTCAAGTTATTGTAGCCATGGGTAAGTAAAGCTTTGCTGACCTAGAAATCTAACTTACAGATGTAAGCCAGAGTTTTCTGAATTCAGGTCTAGTGCTGGCTATCTAATTTAGGCTAGAAATTGATGGACTTTATTCCTTTTCCTACATCTGGGAAAGTTAATCTTTTGTAATTGCAAATAGAGCAATAAAGTACTCTTCTTAAGGAGTAGTCTTAAAATATATCTAAACTTAACTGTATTTTATTCACTGTATCTCTGCTGAACTTCTGCTATCTCAGTTTGGTTATAATTACTCTAAATTATTTATGAAATATTGGAAAAATTCTCCTAAGGTTTCTGTCCTGAAAGTGTGTTTTTCTTTCTAACTACTTATCTAGGATACAGACTAAGCCCACAGACTTTAATTGCTATTGTAAAACGTTATAGCAAAAATGGCAGAATTTCTTTTGATGACTATGTGGCGTGCTGCGTGAAGCTTCGTGCTTTAACAGGTAAGTGTTGGATTTGTATAATATATTTTGGTTTTGCAATGCAAGCATTCACTGCTTGGATATAGACCAGTTTGCATAAATAGAATATATTTGCCTGGAAGAAGCTTTGGAAATTTCTCCTATTTTTTTCTTGCAGCAGATTTCTGTAGCCATTAGTTAAAGGTTTTTTCATAGTGAAAGTGGGAGTACCCTCAAACAGTTGTCAGCTTAAAAATTCAAGCCTCATTTCAAGGTCCCAATGTTTTGATTTCTACTACTGACAATATGGCAGACATTCTTGAGATTACTTTAGCTTTACAGTGCAGTGAATATGGCAAAAGATTTTACATAGAGTGGCAAATATCTGTGGCCTTATTTGGAGTCTGGTGTAATTCCATTGTATTGCGAGTGATTTTACAGAATATGCTATCCTCTGATGACTGTAGAAATGAACGGATAATGGATTAGGCATTGTTGTTGTGCTTGACTATTTTAAAATATTCCATAGATTTTTGTGTATATATAGACAAGTTCAGGATTTTTACAATATAAATTTGCAATTTTTTTTAAAGATTTCTTCAGGAGAAGAGACAGCATGCAACAGGGCATTGTGAATCTTCTGTATGATGATGTAAGTAACAATACTGTTAATTGGTTATAAAATGATTTTAACTAGAATTCTGTTTCTTACATTTCCTTTTACAATCTCACCCCCATTATACTTGAGAATATTTTAGGAAATTACATCTCAAGATAGTGCTGAAGCTCCTGTTAGATCTCAAACAGATGGCAGTTCCTTTAATTCTTCACTGTGGTCTTGATTTTTCATGTACATGACTTATTTGCCTGTGCAGTATTTCATTTGGTGCCTTCTAGAGCTTACCAGACTTTTTTGGTTGGAGCATCTGTTCCTCCCCATTTGTACCACAAAACATGGTGTGACTCCCACCTCATCTTTCCATTGGTTTTCAAGCACTATGGTTATTTATTTGTCTTTGACTGGTTTTTCCCCCTTTTATCGTAGTTCTTTATTTTTTCCCTTTACATATTAATGTCACAAGGAGTGGGAACTAATGTTGTAGTAATATATTAATCAGTATTCAACTAGAGGGGATAATATCTGTATGGTGTCTTTTTTGATGCATTTTTTAAATGCTTCGATTGTTTTGTGGGTGCAAATCTATCCCTCGAATAGCATAAACACAATTTGTTTGCTTTGCCATCATTCTAGTTGGTAGGCCACTCTCCAGGAGGAAACTTCAGAGGTGGCAATTTAGTTCTCTCATTTTCCTCCATTCCTTCTAATGTGTTCCAAAAATTGTCTGATGACTGTCCTGTTTCTGAGAAATCAATCAATTTCTCCCTGTCAATAGAAGCTGCTTACATACCTGCTGTTCCATTAATCATCTTTTCCCCTCATTTACTCAGACAATGCAGTTAGTGGTCTCCAGAGAATTTGCTATATTACCTATGAGTTCTTTGTGCCTCTTGGAAAATTATATGCCTTGCTCTGTCTGATTTTGTTTTGGACAACTGATTCTGGGAAGAGTAGCAATGTTAATTGGATTTTCTCCATTTGCACACCATCTGCCAATCCATGGGCTGATGGACCCTTAAATCCTTAGCAACAGATATGTAGCTTTGTGAGCACTGACAAACCTTTTTTTTTTTTTTTGAGATCTGCAGAGATCTGTTAAATCAGGGCATGGTTCACTTTCACTAACGTGTATCATGAAGAGCAGATTCCAGTGTTGGGAACCAGTGTGTGTGTGTGTGTGTGTGTGTGTGTGTGTTTTAGGGGAATGAAGCATCAGCCTCATCCCTCTTAAGAGAACTGGTTACCCCAGGCTTTACATAGTTTGACAGTTTCCTGTCTTTATTAAACACATGTATAGATATTGTGCTATATTGTTTTATGTTCTGTTTGTTTAATCAGATTTTTTATTAATGGAACTTAGATGAAGCTCTGATCACTTTGGTCACACTACTGTGAAACTAAAAGGTTTACAAACTTAAACTCGTCCTCATGCCTTGTAGCCAGCCTCTCCTTTTCTCTTTTCTTGGGTGGTATTCCTTTTTTTTGCTGTAACCCGCTGATAAAGCTTCATGAAAGACCGACTGCTTCGGGCCTAGAAGTGTCTCTTTCGTTCTTTTTGATAAAATCAACAGACTTTGAACCTATAACTACTTCCATCTCATGGAGACCAGTCTGTCTTCTCACTCTGACTTTGGCTTATGTAGAAAGATGAAGTGCACTAAATCAGAAAACATTATGCCAAGATCAAAGTTTTTTTTCCCTCCGTGGTGATTTGTCAGCTTCCCAGCTTTGGCATGTAGGCCCGTTTAGAGAAAAGGAAAAACAGTTAAAAGCTCCCTAGAATCACCTGCGAGCTGGCATATAGGTTTCAAAAAGAAAAAAATATATATAAAAGAAATCACAGAAGGGTTGATGGGATGTGGAGTGGTTTCTCTAGGTCTGGCAGGCGAAACTGCTGGAGTGAGAAGTAACTGGACGAGGTGTGGAATAGAGGAGGCCACGGCTGGAAGAGATAGAAATCACAGAGGATCCATGGTCAGGGAAAACAATCAGGAAGGAGCCCCGAGGCAGCTGAAAACAGAAAAGTAACTGCAGGAAAGAGGCAACAGAAAGAAACTATAGCCCTGGATTCCAGTCAGTGGCAGAGTAAACTCCATGTGGTTCAGGCCCTGGGAAATGGGCTAGGGAATATTAAAGAGAGAAGCTGTTGGCATTCCTACAGTAAGTCTCTGTTGAAGACAGTAAACATGGGGAAAAGGGGGGGGGGAACTAGCAGTAAAGTATTTCTGTATTATAAGCAAAACAGTAAAAAGTTAAATCAACTGTTGTTAGTGTTAGATTAAGCTAAGACTTAATAGTATATTGTGTTCTCTCTCTCTCTCCCTCCCTCCCTCCCTCTGTCTGTCTCTCTCTCTCTGTGTGTGTGTGTGTTACATACAGAGGCTTGTAAATATATTTGTATAGTAATAAACAGGACTATCTTCACTTGTTAGCTGCATATATGTGTTTGGCTTTGTTCTTACCCATTCCTACTCTCCAGTAGCTTGTCAAGTTGGAGAACTGAGAGCTTTTGAAGAGACCCTTTCCTATATTTTATAGAACAGAGCAGTCGTCATCCCAGATATATACGTTTCTGAAATCAGTGTGGACCTTCCTCTTGAATCCAGAGATATTGCTCATCCTTTCCCCCAGGCTCTGGGGAACGCTGTTTCATTCTTTGGATTTGTGTGGTGCTCTTGCATTTTTCCAGGGTCGTGATTTATTCTTGGCTTTCCAAGGCTCATCTAGGAAGCACATGGCCTTTCTACCCACCATTTCTCCTCATGGCGAGGGGCTGTTATCTAGCATTGGTACATGTTGGTGAAAGAGTCGTGCCCACTTTCTGAACCCATACTCCAGAAGCACGATAGCAGCTTTAAGAGACTTTCAGTGGGGTAGTCACACATCGTTGTTATCCCAGTGGCCACATGACTCTCCTTCCCCCAATTCCTATTTTTTTGGGGAGGGGGATTACTGTATTAGTTTTAGGAACTGGGTGGGAGAGTGTTCAGCAAGGTCCTCATTTAATCATACGCTACACAACATTTACGTAAGCTCTGGAGAATCTCGGGGCTGTATGTATGGAAGCCTTTAAATAATGCATGTGGATTCTTAGGTGACCACTTGAAAAACTGCACTTAAAAGTCACTAGTTGCATTTTTCATTTTAAACTTCGATTAGCAAATTTTGGTATCTTGCCTCGGGTTAATCAGCCTATGAAAACTAGACATAGAAATGCTAGTAAAAGACCGTTTACATTGAAAGGCGACATTGAATCAAAATGGTCACGAGTAAAGTTTGCATAGTTTATGTGCATAATTATTTGGTCTCTGAAATATTTTGCACAAGCTTTTTGCAGAATTTCCTTTAGTTCTTCTTTATTTGATAGATACATTTTGGATCATAGGCAAACCGTAGGGGTGCAGTGGGGTGACTCCTGTGGCTAGGATGCTGGGTTGATAATCGGCCAGCCCGCATTCAAGACCCAAGTACTGCTGCATAGCGGGGCAAGCTCCCGTCATTCACTCCAGCTCTTTCCATAAGCGAGTAATTGTGAGCACATAGATAGGTAACACTTCAGTGGGCCCATCACACGAAAGGAGCCCCAATCAGGCTCTCCCCAGGTAACTAATGCTACCGGCTAATCCTTTCAACCCGGAAGTAGCGACAGCAACATACGCAAGTAATGTCTCAGCGGGCTAGGCTTTTACTGTATGGTTTTGATAGATTGTTACTTGCTTTACCATAATAAACTAATCCGCAGTGCTGAAGAAATGTACCATAATGGGCCCCCTCTTATTTTGTTCAGGGGATGTGTGTAAATAGTGCACATCAAAAGGCAACGGTAGAGGAGATTTTGAGGGCTTTGATGGATTTGCATTTTGATTTTTATAACTATGAGTTGCCTAAAAATCTGATGGCTAGATCACATACATATACAGGTAGTCCTCCGCAATTGAGCCCAGCATTTTTGTTGCTAAGTGAGACAGTTTTAAGTGAGTTTTGCCCCACCTTGCGACTTTTCTTGCCACAGTTAAGTGAATAATTGCGATTGTTAAATTAGTAACCCGGTGGTTCGCTGAATCTGGCTTCCCCGTTGACTTGGCTTGTCAGAAGGTCACAAAAAGTGAACATGTGAACCCAGGACACGGCAAGCTTCCTAAATATGAGTCAGTTGCCAAGAGTCTGATCACGTGACCCTGGGGATGCTGCAATGGTTGTAAGTGTGAAAAAATGGTCATAAGTCATTTTTTTTAGTGCCGTTGTAACTTCGAACGGTCGCTAAATGACCTGTTGTAAGTCCAACAACTAGCTTTTCTTTATTGCTGAATTACGTTTTCTCAATTTTGACTTTGAACAGGAGTAAGGTAAGCTGTAATCGCCGTAAGCTATTATTATGTAAAGCTTTCAACTTTTAAAGACATATATAAAGAACAAATTATGGATGCATTTAAAGATAAAGCAAAGACAACAATTTTTTTCGTTTAATACAATTTTATAGCCACGTGCATTCTTGATCTATTTTGATGAAATTTGTTCGAATTGCATATATGCATTTCAAAAAACTAAGGATGGTGGGACTCTAACTACTTTTTACAATATATCAGACAATCTAAATTGAATTGAGATACTTTGCTGGGTTATTTTGTTACCTTGTTCTGTTTTGCTCTTTTCATCTGTTCCCATGCTCTTCTTCAAGCCACCTCCCCCCCCCAACTCTATTAAATTTTTTTGTTTTTCAGTTCTTGCAGTGTACCATGACTATCTGATTGCTGGCTGTGGATGAAAACTCCCATGCTTAACTTCACCTGCGTGGAATTGCTGTGAAAGCAAGGCTGTCATTGATTTTCCATATTTCTGCCTGCTAATGTACCATTTTTGACCTTTAATGTGTAGTTTGAAATAAATAAGTATACAGGTTGTACAGTAATTGCTAGAGGTGTCATTCTTTTACATGTGGATGATAGTCTTTTTTTCTTTTGGGGTTATGCTCTTAGAATGAATAAAAGGAAACAATCACATTTCATGTTAATGATTATAAACAGGGCAGGCTGCATCTTGAGAAATTTGTAAATGCCTAAGAAACCAAGAAGCCATAAATTGGTGGCTGTCAAAAGTATGTTTAAACATTTGTATATTTCTTCTGAATGTTAGATAAATCATTTGAATGCAAACTAGAAGAAAGTGTTCATAGTAAAGATTTATACCCCTTAGTGGTAAAGCATACTCTTCCAAGTGGTGTATCCTCTTGACCAGGGGTCCCCAACCCTTGGGGATACTGGTCCGTGGTCAGTTAAGAACAGGTCCATGCAAGTGGTGGGTGAGTGAGCGAAGCTTTATCTGCATGTGCGGGATCTATATTGTGCATGAAACCATCCCCCCCCCAGGTCCACAAAACTGTGTCCCTCGTACCAGAAAGGTTGGGGACCACTGCTCTTGGCATAATCTTCCAAAAGAATATACTGGTGGCTTTATGGAGTTGCCATTTTCCCGATGAAGCCTATGTCTTTAAGGGAAAAAAAGAAGGGGGGGGGCTTTGCAATTGGCTCATTATCACCTAGAATTCCAAGAGCAGGTGAAGAATCCAAGAAACGAAAGCCTGAAATTGATGCTTCCTGAGCTTTTACTGTATTGCGGTTACTGCCTGAAAATAGAATAGTGGATGTGGTGGGAAGCTGTTAAAAGTGAAGCAGCTTCTCATATGGTAATAATTACATGCCAGTTTAACAGCATCAGCAGATCTCTTGCTCTCCTCCAACCCTCTGCAAGTGGTATTAGATAAACAGGGCCCGTGGCAAATCATTTCTTTATATGTTTTTCCAAATTCAGCTGCTGCTGTTTTCGATCCATTTATAATTTGTACATTGCAAGGAAATGTCAAGGTTAGGTAGCATTGTGGATAATGGTCTTGGTTTACTGGCTTGGCTATTGCCATGTTTTGCAGATTTAAACATTTTCTTTCTGTGTAGACATCTCATTATGCATTGTGGATGAATCATAAAAGCCTTGCTAAAGTGAGCTGTTGGGTATGTTCTGCTGCCAAAGGAAATAGAATTAAGTCCGGGTAACGCTTCATGATTAACCTAGCGAGTGGGTGCATTTGTTACAAGAGTTTCCCATGTTGCCATTTCTTGGCATATTGAATAGCATGATGCAGCTGTATGATCTGAGCACTTGGTAAGAGGAGGATATATTTGCATCACATCAGACTTCAGTATCATGACTAAAATGTAAGAAACCATTTTGTTGAATATTGCAGTAAGCTGTACTCATGCTAAGAAAGATAGTTTTTAGCCTGGAGTTAATAATTCATCTGTAAAACATTTCAGTTCTTTGTATCATCCTGCACCTCCCTCTATAATTATGCCACTATATTTACCTCCTTTAAAATGGCTTTTGCATTATCTTTGAATTTCTGTAACAGTGGTGGTATCAAATCAAAGTTCTGAAATCATTGACACTATTCACGTGCAAATTTTGTGTTCACCATTGTCAAGTAATAGCTGTAGATTATTTGCAATCTTCTATAGAGATTTTTGTACCTTTTGAAATGGATGCTATTCTAACTGTAAAAATGTTCTTGTTCTATTTTCAGTGCCATTCCAGGCAATT
Source organism: Protobothrops mucrosquamatus (assembly GCF_001527695.2). Classification (NCBI taxonomy): domain Eukaryota; kingdom Metazoa; phylum Chordata; class Lepidosauria; order Squamata; family Viperidae; genus Protobothrops; species Protobothrops mucrosquamatus. The sequence goes on along the minus strand of NW_015389048.1, from coordinate 161,245 downwards.
GTTTGAAAATAAAGTTAGAGCTTGCTTTGTATTTTTTTTCATTCCTAAAATAAGTACATATGAGATTATATTATTGGGTGATACAGTAATTTTACAAGTTCTACAGAATTTAATATTCTAGGCTATAAGGTGAGATGTGGGTGTGGGTGTGTGCAATAGATTTGATAATGGTGAGGGGAAAAAAACCCCTCTATGCAGTGCTCCTGAATCCTGCATTTTCCAACCATGGGTGTAGAATTTTAGCATATACAGAGAGAAAATGGGCCATCTTTCTCACAATTCTTAGTTACAGATGTTCACATTTCTTCTCTTAAATGTGATGCTGCCTTGTTGACTGAGGCAACCCCAGTGAAAAGTGAGGTGGTTTAGTGGGGGGGGGGATCCGGTATACCTACAGCAGAGGTCCCCAACCTTTTGAGCACCGGGGACTGGTTCCGTGGAGTGCGTTTTTTCTGTGGACCGGAGGGGGCGTGGTTTCATGTACTGCCCCGCTCGGGCGGGGCGACGCTAGCACCAGTGGGATGCTCGGGGTGGCGCTAGCGCCAGCGGGATGTTCGCTGCTAGCATGAGGGGGTGTGTGAGTGCATGCCCGTGTGTGCGTGCACTGGCCATCCCTTCACGTGGCCATGGCCCAGTAGTGGGCCACGGCCCACAGGTTGGGGACCCCTGGCCTGCAGTATTTATAGTTCTTGATGCAATTGTAAGGATTAGTCAATGTTGTTACATACTGTAAGATTACAAGTGAGGATTTATAGGGGAGAAGAAAATAAAAAAAAGCTAAAAGTGGGTAAGTAGGGGAGGGTGTGAATGGAAGACTGCTTAACCTAACATTCTGGGTATGAGATAGTGTGATTACATGAATCTCATCGCTTCCCTGCACTTTGGAGTGGTTCTGATGCCAAGCCCAGATTCCTGTTGTTTTGCCACTGGTGGATTGTATTTGCCAGTTCTGCCTCCTCTCGTGCCCTTAGTGTCTCTATAACACCTGCCACATTGTTTGGTGAATACGTTTCAATGCTTCGGTTTAAATTGGGACCACCTATGCACTATAGCAGTGGTTCTCAACCTGTGGGTCGGGACCCCATTTGGGGTCGATNGCGGCATTAAAAAGGTTGAGAACCACTGCACTATAGTGATAAGTTTCAACGTATAAGCCGGAACTAAAAATTTCCTTTGGGGTAATGTGAACTCTTATCAGTCTCCTTTGCTGTTACGGGTCACTTAAATACAATTCCATCTTTTTTTAAAAAAAAAGTACTGTAGGAGTAATGTTTCAAGTGGAAATATTTTTACAAATATATTCTAAATGGCCGCTCTTGGTATTGCAGGATAAATTGCACCTGCAATCTTCAGATATTGGATTATGGCTCCCACCATCCCTCACAGTAAAGATGCTTGCTGGAACTGATCTCAGTTGAGTTCCACAATTTTTTCCTGGATTCCTAATGCACCTCAGATGGCTTAGCTTGTACATCATACCCATAACCCTTCTATAATCACATGTTTTAAAACCATGTTCATTAAACTGATCATCCCGATGCTCCTGAACTGTAACAATTTCAAGCACTCTTTACCATAGGCCACACAGGTTGGATGTTCTAATACAACAATGTTTGGAAGGTCTGTGTGCCATATTCCATTTTAAAGAATACATTTAAAGCCCAATAGGCTGTAGAATTGCCCAAGAGCTGTTAGTAGCAGCAGAGTTAGGAGGTTTGCTAAAGGTAGCCAGGCTATTAAGGCTAATTACTCAACTAAATATTGTAGTGAGACAAGCTGGTGAGTGTAAAGAAATGACAGGAGGGAATCACTCATGTTTGTTTTAGGACCCGTTGCTTCAATCACAGGGTGCAGGAGAAATCACAAGCTGAGACAACACACCAAACTAAATGGTCAAATAACAGACTAAGGACCTACACAGGATGACACTCACCAGGACAAAGCAAAGCAGAAAAACTGTTTCCAGCAATCTAATTTAGTTTAAATCAGAGGTCTTCAAACTTGGCCCTTTTATGACATGTGGACTTCAACTCCCAGAATTCCTCAGCCAGCCATGCTGAAGTCCACAAGTCATAAAAGGGCCAGGTTTGAAGACCCCTGGGTTTAAGTACTCCAAGCTGCTGATTTGCTATCCTGCCAAGACTTAATAGCTTTCTGAGATGTCATGGCAATATTGCATTGTGCAACCTCCTGACCTTGTATTTCAGGGGTGTCAAACTGCCGGCCTGCGGGCCGGTTTCATCATACCGGAGCCGCGCCCACCCCATTGCCGGCAATGGCGAAAAAGCTCCGTGACGTCGCAAGTTTGACATGCCTGTTGTATTTGGAGTGTGTTTTTCCCCCAAAGGGTACCCTAATTCCCAAATCAGAATCTGGGTAACTTGGTTCAAATGCAGGGTACCTAAGGTGGAAGGTTCTGGCAAGGCAAGAATTGGTCTCTTAGTGTTGGGGCTGCTGTAGCTCAAAACCTTTGTGGAGTCTGCCTTCCACTTTTCTCCATGTTTGAAGATTTGTCTTCTTTCAGGGGCATGGTGAGTCTTTACAAAGTCTATCCACAATACTTCACTGGCATTTGGAGCAAAGTCTAAGATCTGTTCACCAGATAGAGAAGGAAGTTTAATATCAACTCTTTTAAGAAATAGATGACAGAAGCTTGCAGCAATTTCTGTAGAGACACTGTTAAAAACTGCTGAATAATTTCTGAGTTGCATACACAGCTTTGAAGATGTATAAATTAGAGGTCCTCGTAAAACAAGGGTAGAATATTCCTTGATATAACACTGTAATTCAAATTGGGAGGACTTAAATAATAAAGAATCCCATTGTTAAGAGGATGCATCCATTTGCCTGGCAACCATGATCTAGATTTTCTTGTGACTCAATAGTATCACATAAAGCAAATTGACCCCATGCTGCAAGGTCTGAATAGCTTCAATTAATTATGCTTCCCCAAGCAGCTTCCTTTAGACAACTTCTTTTACACAATGGCACATTTAAAAAAACAACAACTAGTCATCTCTCTTTTATAATTCTACCACTAGGTCATTATGAAAGTAAGTTCAGCTTACTTTTCTGGTTAAAACACTTATAAGTTGTGAGACTCATGATGTCAGCAATATAATACTTTGTTGGACAAAGCAACATTCTGCCTCTTTAATAAGGTTGACTTTTTATTTCTTCCATAGTTATGCAATACTGAGAGGTAGGCTGAAAAAAAGTAAAAGGAATAAAAAGGGTTTTGCCTAAATACATTTAACCTGGCAGTCAAGGTGATCTCTCCAAAAGTTACCTTTGTAGTGAACTGTGAACATGTGCTGGAACCCAGGGTCATAATTAACAGATCAGAAGAAACTAGACTGAGTGTGATTTGATTTAGATTATATATGGATGATTCCTGCCCTCATTTCTGCCTGCATTCCTCTTTTCCCAGTAAATTCATTTTAACATATAACAATTGCTTTACACTGGTTTAATGGCAATTTTTCATGACCACATTCCCAGCTTATGGAATTGCATGTTTGCATAGCTACGGTATCCTTATTTTCAATGAAGAACATGAAATGAGAGGTCCTTGGTGCTCTCTGAGCTTGTTTTCTTGCAGATGTTTCATTACCCAAACTAGGTAATATCATCAGTACTAGTATCATCAAGACTAGCACTGTTGATGTTATGTAGTTTGAGTAATGAAACATTGGCAAGAAAACAGCCAACCTCAGAGAACACCAAGGAACTCGTATCCTTTTTTTCCTGGACTGGAACAAGGTTTATAAAGTTCTTCCTGCTTTGGGTAAGATGTTGCAAAGCATCTGGCTATTTTTCCCAGAACTGAACTAGAGAGAGAAATCTTTTTAGAAGACCTAAGAAAATAACCAAAGAGACAGACAGGAGGATGTTCTTGATGGTTCATCCCTCTAAACTCTAGAAAGAGTACAGAGAACTGCAACAAAGATGTTAGGGAACTGAAGGCTAAAACGTGAAGAATGGTTACAGGAATTGGGCATGTCCAGTTTAATGAAAAGAAGGAGTAGGAGTGACATGATAGCAGTGTTCCAATATGGGGTTGACCTGTTCTCCAAAGCGCCTGAAGGCAGGACAAGAAGCAGTGGATGCAAACTAATCAAGGAGAGAACCAACCTGGAACTAAAGATAAATTTCCTGACAGTGAGAACAATTAATCAGGTTGCTTTCAGAAGTTGTGGGGGCTCCAACACTGGAAGTTTTAAAGAAGAGATTGGACAACCATTTGTCTGGAATGGTATAGGGTCTCCTGCCTGAGCAGGGGGATTGGACTAGAAGATCTCCAGGGTCCCTTCCAACTCTGTTATTCTATTATTCATCCCATTTCAATCTATCATACTCCTCTTTATGAGGAAACTTCTCTAGAAGTCTGCCTGGGAAGTTTACTTCCCACTCCTAATTTGTAACAAATGGTACTGAAAGAATACACATGGCAATATGTTTATGAAGGTTGTGGCTGGCTTGCTGGTTACCTCCACCATTTTCTGTCTCCTGGAAAATACCAAGTTAGTAAGCCAAGCAGCTCTTATGATATAACTGCAAACACCAACTATAAGTTGCTATCAAGTTTTTCATTAGTTTGCTTCGCAATAATTGTTGGGGTTGCTTCTATAAGGTATTTCAAATGGGAAAGGAACAGAAGGGGAGGATTAAGGAATGTGGGATTTATTTTGTTCAGCTAGAAAACTATTATAATTTCTTTTTTCTAAATGGAAACCATGGAAAACCAGAGCAAAATGGAAGGCTGGGGTTCACTATAAGCTGGTACTGTTGGGAGGTTAGGGATGAAATTGCTATCAATCACTTGATTATTATATATGGCCTTTGAGGTTTGAAATACAGGTGCCTGCATTTCACATCAATTAAAAATTAATTAAATAGAGTTGACATGATTAAGTGCCACATATTCAAAAATATTCTGATTTAAATCACAGCAAGTTCCGGTTCCCATTTGAGCTATGTGGGCCACACCTTTGACTCAATATGAGATTGTTTCTTGTGTTCCTCCTACCAAATAGGAACAGGGCTAGAATAGCTTTGATGATACCAGAAAGTCCTGGATCAGAATCTTCTCAGATACTCATCTGTGGTGCTGCATGAGACTGGCAACAAATCATTAATGAAGAGGAAGAAGCCTAGAAGAAATAGATGTGGTAGCAATATGCATGAGATAGAGACCTGGGATAGAACCACTCATGAAAGCAGGGGGGGGAATTTGATATTGTAAGGGGCACAAAAGAAAAATGTAGAGGAAGCAATGGGAAGTATATCAATTGTCCCCATTTCTACATGGTCATATCATTTGATAGTGCCTTGATACTCTAGTGAGTCATACTACAGATGATAGCCCAGTGGTGGCAAACCTATGGCATGGGTGCCAGAGGCGGCACTCAGAGCCCTCTCTGTGGGCACGCGTGCTGTCGCCCCAGTCCTAGGCCTTTAGCTGAGTTTTATAAAACCTTTTCGCTTTAGGCCTCCGCCGCCGTGTGCAAAAAAAAAAAAAAAAGGTTCAATCAGTCAATTTCAACTTCTTGCCGGAAAAAAAAAGATCTTGCAAAATTGGAATTGATTGAACTTTTTAATCCCACCCAGTCTGCTGTTACCACCGCAGCCACACCCACCCAGTGGGCCACGCCCACCCGGCACTTGACAATGCATAAGTGGGTTTGGGGTTGCAGTTTGGGCACTCAGTCTCTAAAAGGTTCGCCATCACTGTGATAGCCTGTTTGAAAGAGAGAGGCAAGTGAAATGATACGTTTTTATGTTTAGATTTAAATGTTTCAGAGCACAATTTTCAGATAAACTTACTTTTAAACTGTGTAAACAAAAGACCTACTCATCAGGCTCCTTTGAAAATCTAAAGTGATTTGGGGTTTTATTCCAGAGGAATGTGTACAACCAGCTTTGATGGGCAATTTTTTTGTGGTTATAAAAGCATCACCCATCTGTGAAATTGAGAGCAATTCTGTGAACTATGATGTTAGCTTTCTGTTGCAATCTTTCATAAATCTCAGGCCTCATCATCAGATGATGTGGCACATTGGTATGTGTCTAAGTAACCACAGAAGAACAGCGTGGAGAATGTCATCGCTTTATGGTGACATTTCCATTGCACAGTAAATCTTTTCAACTCTCCCAAGTTGAGCAAAATGTTGTCTTTAACTAGATAGAGGAGAATTCAAAGAATTTGAAAGAAAGAAATCTTTTTTTTATTGACATCAAAGCGGCTGAAGAAAATAAAAGTCAAATGTTTCATTTTAAAACTTTTTATTTTTGCTTCATTAGTCACGCTGCTATTTAGTTGTTTCATTTTTTTTTGTTTTCCTCTTTTTCCTACAAACAGCCACAGCCTTCCAAACACTCAGAATTAGGTTGTTTTCAATGTAGAAGGGGAACTCTATACTCTGTCTGTTTCTACAGTATCTGTCTATCCTGTCTGTCTAGGTCTGTCTATCCATCCATCATCTATCTGATCTATACCTATCTAATCTATCAGCTCTCTGTCTCTTTATCATCTATCTAATTTATAATATATCCATTCATTCGTCCATCCAAAATCTATCTTCTAAACATATCCCAACATAAATTGTTTACAGTCCACTCCCCCTTCCCCCATCCCGAGTAACTCCATTGCTTGATTCTCAAGCAGTGCAGTTTGAGAGTCCCCCTTCTCTGGATTAGTCTAGGAAAAACATCTGTTTTGGATATAAATTTTCCAGTTACTAATTTAGATTCTGATACCAGCCCTCTCCAGGAAGAAGGAAGTATAAGCTTAACAGAAATCTGTTTTTCCTACCATCAATGTCAGATCATTCTGTCTTGCTGGACCCTTTGTTACAAAACAGCCAGAAAGCTGGCTGGCTGGCTAGTGATTTATTCATTTACAATTCCGCATATGCAGCCTCCCCTCAATACGCCAGGTAAAATATGGCAGATATATCTGGGTTTTCTTATTTCTGCAATGACCCAGCTGCTGTGCATGCATGATGTGTAGTCAATAAACCTTGCAACCATAGAAAATTGATCAAGCCCTTCAGTTTAATGTTAACTTACTGAAAGAAATAAAGACGCCAGAAACGAAAGGATTCTGTAGTGTACTTATATTGGAATATGCACTCAAGCTTGCAACTCTTTGTGTTGAGGCATATTTTGGGGCTAGAGGGTAAAAAGAGAGATATCAAAAGAGTACAATGAAAAGAAATTATTTTTAATACTCAGGGTTTTTTAAAAAAAAGTTTTCTTTCAACTGAAAAAAAGACAACATTTTCTAGTTTATGTAGAAATTATGTTTATTGCATTGTTTGTATTTGAGGGTCTTGACAGCTAGCTGCCTTTGAGTGTGGCAACTTATAGCAATGATGAAATTTCAGTAAAGAAAAATAAATTAGAACATTAAATGCTTCAACTATTGTAAACCGAAGTCACAAATGTTGCTTTCCATTATGCAGCCGAGTTACAGGGTGTGGTTTTGTTTTCCTTTTTCCAAAATGTATTTGTGTTTTGCTAATTGGGTTTTACATGAGTGTTGTCCAAACTACAAAGTTTCTGTAAAAAAATCTATGTTTTTCTTATGTTCAAAGCTTAAGGAGGTTGCTTTGACTGCAAAATGTTCAATACTAGAAGGATAATTGTATTGTTTTCCAAAAAAAAGATAAACTAAAAGAAAAAAAAATGTTTGAAGGTAAAGTAGTTCAAGAAAAGCAAGTCATTTTTGTTTCTGGGTCATTATCATCTTTTTGAAGGCATGTCCGCAATAAAATAGGTTTTAATTGAAAACAGTAAACAGGAACCTCCATGCAACAGAACCATTATCATTTCCAAGCATGCAGGTGCTTTTTAAAAAATTAAAAAATAGAAGGTGCCTCTAGAATGCTGGCAGTTTTATATTTGCAACATACCGTTTGTTTGTTTGTTTATATATGTATATATGTATATATTTATATATTTACATGGTTACTGATCAACTTTCCTTACAAGCTTCAAAGATAGGAAAATATACAGTACTTTTGCATATAATGGTATATCCTTGTAGCCCCTGAGTCAAGTATTGAGATTTTGATAGAAAAAAAAGGAAGAAAAAAAGAAAAGAAAAAAGACAAAACCCCCAGACATTAAAAGCACTTACATTTTAGGTGATGTAAGAATGCAAAAGGGTCATTTCCCAGGAAGACCAGGATCAGAGACATGCCTATGGAGACCCACCATTCCTGTCGTGCTTAGGGGAGAATCGGGCAAGGATGGGTGCCTATTTGGGTGGAGGTAGGTCTTACGGAGTGACGGGGTTGGCTCTAAAGAGAGGTTGCGCTCCTGCTCCAAAAGGGAAACCAGGTTATCTTCTGAGGCCAGGTGAAGATGCTCTCCGCTTGAGAGGGATTCTTTGGATTTCTGTTTCAATTTTTCAAGATCCAAGAATTTGGGACCCTGAGAAAACACAACAAAAAGAGGGCTCTGTGGCGTGTATTGCCATAAAAAACACTTCTTTTTTTTTACAAGTTTACACTACTGGAGAATTTATTTAAAAAATCAGGAGTACTGAAATCAGATGCAGAGCTTAATAAAGGTGCTTCGCGTATTAAGCAATCCGCTGTGTTTCTGAGTAACGGATGCACATCAGCGCAATCCAAACATGGGTAGTCCTCCACTTACAACCAGAGTTGAGCCCAACATTTGCTAAGCGAGACATTTTTAAAGTGAATTTTGCCCCGTTTTATGACCTTTCTTGCCACAGATAGTAAGTGAATCGCTGCAGAGGTTAAGTTAGTAACACGGTTGTTAAGTAAATCTGACTTCTCCACTGACTTTGTCAGAAGATCGCAAAAGGGGATCACGTGACCCTGGGCCACTGAAACCGTCATAAATACGAGTCAATTGCCAAGCGTCTGAATTTTGGTCATGGGGGACGCTGCAATGGTCGTAAGTGTGAAGAACGGTCATAAGTCACTTTTTTCAGTGATGTTGTAACTTTGAAGAGTCACTGAGTGAACTGCTGTAAGTCAAGGACTACCTCTAACACCTAAGACGTTTAGGTGGACTTCTTCCCTTCTGCAGCTTTTAGAATGCAGATGACCTGGAGACAGTGGTGGGATCCAGCCGGTTCTCACCACTTCAGCAGAACCGGTAGCTAATTTTTTTGTTGCCCAGGCCCAGAATGGACTTCCGGAAGTGGCATCCACACAGAGAACTGGTTGTTCACATGTTTGAATCCCACCACTGCCTTGAAACCTTCAGTTGCCACCTTTGTAGTTGAAGGAAGACCACCTTCTCCCAGACCAGGTGCAGGTGAGCAGAGGGACAGGAATGAGGCCACATGGAGTCCGGCATTCAATGGTCCCAGAACATGGATTCAAACAACTGCCTGGATAAAAAGGCTGCTGATGTCTGCTTATCAAAGTAGCCTTTATTTTGCAGGTACTATTTCTTTTACAACCAAGTCATGACTCTTGCCTTCAAGTCCAGCTTGTCTACCTCCTGGAGGAATTTGCCAATCCAGGAAAAACAGGCTCCTGTCAAGCATCAGGAAAATCAAGGGATCCGGGCAGTTCAAATGTGTATAAAGATTTATTGTAAACTTAAGATCTCTACAAGAATCTGAACTAGTAACAGTCAGGGGAAATTAGCGGGAATTAAGAATGAAAGGAATTCAAGGTGGGCTGGACTTAGATCTCTTGTGGACGCAAAGGGACCACATGATGGATGACACGTTTGACCCCTCCCACGGGCTCAGCCTGATCCTCTCCTACAGCATCTCAACTTACAGAGGCCTCTGGTCTAATCCACTTGTGCTGCTTTTCTCATACGGATCTGTATGAAGGACGTTTTGTTTCCCCCAAAAGGCTGTAAATTATGTAAACCTGCCCCTTCAGAAATGCCTTACCTGGGAAGGACTGAAGCTTCGGTCTGTTTTAATTGATGCGATGGGATGAAGACGTCGCAGTAGCCGGACAGCTGGTTTCTGATAATCTGCACTTGCCATCACCATGCTATAAGCAGGTGGGATGAGGGCTGACTGTCTCTGCAACAGCTGTAAGATGGTTTGAATGTCAGCTGTCATTTGGGATTCAAGCCTGGGAAATAACAAGAAATAACCAGTCTATCAGAAGGGTGTATACACTCCACCTTCTCTCAAGCTCTCAGGGTAGAGCGCTTTAGATGGCACACAATAGATCGTGCCCCCTTGTACAAGGTTTCACGTCACTTTCCCCTTCCTAGTGGCAGGACGGACTTTCTCTATTTCTATACAGCTTACATAGGGTGTGCTGGTTTCATTTTCGTTGACTACCAAAGGCACTATGGAACTGTTTTTGTCCTACTGGGACTGATAGCAGTGGCAATAGCACTCAGACTTAAATACCGCTTCATAGTGCTTTACAGCCCTCTCTCTAAGCGGTTTACAGAGTCAGCATATTGTCCCCAACAATCTGGGTCCTCTTTTACCGACCTCGGAAGGATAGAAGGCTGAGTCAATCTTGAGCCGGTCAGGATTGAACTCCTGGCAGTGAGAGCAGAATTAGCCTGCAATACTGCATTCTAACCACTGCACCACCATGGCTCTTACTAATTGATCAATTGTAGGTAGCCAGAATGGTTTGAGCTGCAAAGAATAACACCTGGCTACCTGTCTGATGTGTCCTAAATAGGATGGAATTGGTCCCATAGTGCCTTCTAGTGGTTGATATAAAAGATACAGTTAAGGACTTCACATAATTTGAATACATGACCTAGCAGTATTTAGAGGAACGAAAGAGAAAACTCCCTTTTTTATGAGAGACATAAAGATGTGTGAAACAAAAGCTCATACCAAAGCCAGCCCTGATATTAGCTAGCATAAAGATTTCATGTGGCCTTTAAAAGGTGAGGAAAGACCCACAAAGCAGTATTTTTAAATTAGAACCGCACAAAGTAACTCTTGTGATATTGGCATTGCGTGACTTAGCTCATTAAGCTCACTACGAAGAATCAGTAAAATGATAGGGACTGGTTTTCTAAAAATAAGCTGCAAAAAAGGATTGGAATTGATGCTTCAAGTTCTTGCCAGGAGCTTTTTAGCAAGAGAAAAACTAAATTGGCATCAGAAATAATGCTAGTGGATTGGGAAGAAACTCCACCATACATGTTTGGCAGAGTGAAGAAATGGAAGCTTTATGGATTTCTGAAAAAAGAAAATCTCCTAAATGTATTTCCCCTAAGGTTGGTTTTCAAGGAAACATGCTAAACTGTGAAGCTTGCCGTTAAGCTCCAGTGTTTGATCTGATTACAGTTGATATGTGAAAAATTGCTTCCTTTAGGTAACCATTGGGATGTAGCAGTGGGAGAAGAACAGAGATGAGCTATTTATTCGGGCTTATGGTGCTTGCTTTTCTCATACCCCTCTAGCCTCACCTCTACAAGACCTGTGGGATAACAAGGCAAAAACCATGCTAGAGAATTCTCTGACATGACATGAACAGCACTGTTTGAATTTTCATGTGAATTTAGGAAGTTGCCTCTATCACCGAGCCTTGCAATTTATCACACCAGCCATCAACTTGAATCGCAGCTGCTCTCTGGCAGAGATCCCTCTGAGACGTTGCCTGCGTGAGGTATTTCACTGGAAAAATCAGAAACCTTCTACAAATTGTACTTTGGGCCCCTGAGCTCTGGTTTCCTCTCCCATACGTGTTCTAACTCAGGGATCCCCAACCCCCGGTCTGTGGACTGGCACCGGGCCGCGGCATGTGAGCAACTGGGCCACGCAAACAAGCGAAGCCCCATTCGCGGGGATGCAGGCAGCATGCAAAACCACGCCCCCTCCGGTCCGTGGAAAAACCTCTCTCCACGGAACCGGTCTCTGGTGCCCAAAAGGTTGGGGTCCGCTGTTCTAACTGGTGGGTGGGATTCAAAACTCAGATACTTATTCTGATTCATTTCAAGGGCGTAAACGCTTTCATCTATACAGGTAGTCTTCAATTAACGCTTGCAATTGCGACTGGCAATTCCATCGCAAAGTGATGGGGTCATTAAATAAAAATCACATGACCACACCCCAACTTATGATGTTAGCTCTGCTGTGGTCATTAAGCAAATTACCCATGGTCACTAAGGTCAACGTCATGTGGCTACAACTTGTGATTTCCGGCTAACTTCCCCTTTAACTTTGCGTGCTGGAAGCCACAAAAGGCAATCATGTAATTATAGGAGCAACCAACATATATGTGCGCTGGTTGTCAAGTGCCTGAACTGCAATCATGTGACTGTACAGGTACAGGTACAACTTCTGTATAGAAGAACCACTCGTAAACCTACCTTTTCGGTGCCATCCTAACAGAGCAGCCGTTAATTGAGGACTACCTATAAATTAAAGTTTAACACGGTCTTTCCGTAAGTCAGTATCGTCATCTGCAGTTCTTTTGATGGAGGGCTGAGTCTGAGAAAAGAGTGTTTGAATGAAAGCAAATTTCCCCAGTCTGATACCTTGGGATTGTTAACTCCTGGGATTGTTAACTCCTGGGATTTCCAGATGGATCCCAGATCACGTGAAGTTCAATGCAAAGATAATCTGTAACAAAGCATGAGAAGCTTGCAAGATCTCTAATTTGTAAAGGAATCGGGTGTAAATAGATAGATAGACCCCTGCCTTGGAAGTACTGCTCCAAAGAGCGGGTGCTGCAATAGAGGAGATTCTTCTTCTAGATACCGACAGACGGAGTTGTTTTGACTCATGGGATCCGAAGTAGGCCGTTCCTTGCTAGCACGAGTAGGACGGGCATAAATCTTAAATTGAGCCCCTCGCTGTTAATGATTACTGGAAGCCTATGTAAATTTATTAATCAATGGGAAGCTGGGATATCTGCATGCATTGTGTTACCTGGTGTTTTGCTGTAACATATGTTCTCTAATGCAGTATTTTATTTTTCCTGGAAATTAGGCCATTGCTATTCAGGCTTTATTGGCTCATAGACTGCAAGACAAGTGGCTTGCCCTTATTTTTGGCTTTAAATTGCTTGTTAAAATGTAGAGAGAACATGCCCAGGAGCACTTAGTAACTAATATGGACTGAATTTGTCAATTCAGGATGAAATTGCCCATTTGTCAGGACAAAAGTGATGACGGTAGTGGAATACTGGGGAGATTATTATTATTATTATTTGAAAAAGGTTACAGGCCTGAATAAAAGCCACTTTCCAATTAGATGCAGCTTTGCCTGCTGGCAAGTCCCTTTTGTGTCTTTGTGCAGAATTTATTCTGGTAGTTTATCAGGTGTGATCCTGGAAACACCGTTGGAGCAGTGGTAAAGGGCAGTGCCAAAGGCTGCCTCCTTTTTGATACTCCTTTGGGACTCTTTTTGAATTTGGGGAAGCCAGTATGATTTTCTTTCTCTGTTGAGAGGTCTGTTTTTAGTAACTAAACTGCTCAGTTCATGTTTGAAATCTATAGGAATCTATAATACAGGTAGTCCTCAACTTATGACCACAATTGAGCCCAACATTTCTGTTGTTAAGTGAGACATTTGTTAAGTGAGTTTTGCCCCATTTTATGACTTTTCTTGCCACAGTTGTTAAGTGAATCACTGCAGGGGAGAAGTTAGTCATCCAGTTGTTAAGTGAATCTGGCTTCCCCATGGACTTTGCTACACAGAAGGTCGCAAAAGGGGATCACCTGACTCTGGGATACTGCAACCATCATAAATATGAGTCAGTTGCTAAGCATCTGAATTTTGATCACATGACCATGGGGATGCTGCAAAGATCGTAACTGTGAAACACGGTCATAAGTCATATTTTTCAGTGCCATTATAACTTTAAGCCACCTGGGAAAGCCAAGGGAAATCATCAAAACAATTAAAAAATGAAAGAATATTTCGGACATGAGATGCAACACCCAGAAAAATACGGCACACTCCATTTAATCCTCCAGGGAAAGATTGAAGGCAAACGAGGTCCAGGCAGAAGAAGAACATTGTGGCTTCAAAATCTAAGGGATTGGTTTGGACAAAACTGAGCAGCACTTTTTCGTGTGACTGCTGATAAAAACAGGATTGCCAACGTCCGATAACAGATATGGCACAAGAAGAAGAAGAAGAAGATTATAACTTTGAGTGGTCACTAAATGAACTGTTGTAATTCGAGGACTACCTGTAGTCCTATTATTCAGTCATTAACCAGCCATTTTAGTTACAAAAAAAATCTGAATCATGTCTGCAGGTACAATAGGAATTCCCTGCCCTCTCCCCCCATCTGCAGCCTCCTCGCTAGAGTCTCCCAATCTTAGGGTAAATAGAGTAGAGTAGAGTAGAGTAGAGTAGAGCTGGAAGGGACCATGGAGGTCTTCTAGTTCAGCCCCCTGCTCAAGCAGGAGAACCTGTGACTGTAGATTTTGTAGCAAACATCTGGATGACCATGAGATGGCAGCAAAGTGAGATGTATCTTTTTATTGCAACCCTATGCTGGCAGCCTCACCCAATCTCCAGAGCAGATTGGGAGGGGATACGCCACAAATAAATGTTTCTTTATTTAGAGTTTGACCCTGTACTTGAGTGCAAAATGTTCCATGCACAAACAAATCTGGGCCTAAGGCACTAATGTTGGATTGCCCGTGTCCAAATTAAATTAGATAATTGTTATTCCTTCCTAAAGAGAGACTCTGATTTTTTTTCTATTTAAAACAGAACTATTCTTTCTAGTGATTTTTCAAACAAATGTAGTTATATTTTTTACTTGTTAGAATTTGTTATAGCAAATAAAATGGTACAAAGAGTTTTAAAATAAACCTTTTCCTTGTAATCTAATTTACAGCAATAAGTGGGAATTTTTCTAATTATTAGAATGTTATTACAACATCTTGCTCTATTGGACCATTTCAGATTTGTTTTGACAGCATGCATGGCATTTAGAGTATTATTATTTTTTCACAGACTGGTGATGAGTTTTTACCAAGGTTTTTAGAGCAAATAATTTATTTCTTTCAGCTGATAACAGTTTTCCCTAATGGTATGGTTGCCTATTAAGTTAAATATTATAAATGTCCCAGCAACTCAGTCTTTTTGAATCAACATTCAGATTCAAACATTACTTCATGAATTTAAGCAGACATGGTTTCATTTTCTTTTGCAATCAAATTGCATCGCAGTGGGATCAACCATCTTATCTGTCTTATCAGTCCTGAAGAATTATACAATTTTTAAGCTTCCAGCTTTTTTCCTAACAACTAACTAAAGGTAGTCTCACCTGCTAAACTCATTTAAATGCCCTTTCTATGTTAACACAAAATGGCAACTGGTCCAAGAATTCTAGTTGCGAAACAGGTCTTAGACCGTGGCTTAAATTATGCAGCCAACGTAAGCTCAAATTCTACTTCTGATTCCTAAAAATTTAGCCAGATGAGATCCACTAATATATTCAGAAAATGCAAGCAAATGAAAAAACTTACACAGTTTGAAAGCAGAACAGATGTTTAGAAATATTAATGTTATACAGAGGGATAGAATCAAGATCACATGAAGTATTAATACCACTCTACAATGCCTTGATAAAGTCACACTTGGAATACTGCATCCAGTTTTGGTCACCACAATGTAAAAAAGATGTTGAGACTCTAGAAAGAGTACAGAGAAGAGCAACAAAGATGATTAGGGGACTGGAGGCTAAAACATATAAAGAACAGTTGCTGGAATTGGGTATGTCTAGTTTAATGAAGAGAAGGACCAGGGGTGACATGATAGCAGTGTTCCAATATCTCAGGGGCTGCCACAAAGAAGAGGGAGTCAAGCTATTTCCCAAAGCGCCTGAAGGCAGGACACGAAGCAACGGATGGAAACTAATCAAGGAGAGAAGCAACCTAGAACTAAGGAGAAACTTCCTGAATGTTAGAACAATTAACCAGTGGAACAACCTGCCTCCAGAAGCGGTGAATGCTCCAACACTGGACGTTTTTAAGAAGAGACCGGACAGCCATTTGTCTGAAATGGTATAGGGTTTCCTGCCTGAGCAGGGGGTTGGACTAGATGACCTCCAAGGTCCCTTCCAACTTTATTATTACTATTATTATTATTATTATTATTATTATTATTATTATTATTATTATTATTATTATTATTATTATTATTATTATTTAAGATATTTTTTTAGTAAGGGAATTCATTTATATGTTGATACATTGTAGATATATAAAAATCTTTATAGTTTGGGTCACATACTAATAATAATTGCACCAGACAATCCTCATTACCATCAAATGAAAACCTTAATAGATGGTATAAGTGGATGCTTTCCTGTTATTTCTTGGAACGTTGCTAGCTACAACACGAGTTTCCTTGAAGATGATTTTAAAAAAGTACTTAGGGGACCAATATTACCTCTTTACCTAAAATCTGGACTGCCTCTATTGGTTCAGATGAATCATTTTACCGGGATAAAAAAAGCTAATATATTGGCGAAAAAAGCAACATCCTTTGGCCCTTCTTGTTAGTAATTATCCTAACATTGAAAAGTGAAAAATAATTTTGAATGCCATTTTCCATAGCGATTAGTACAATGATTAAAAGTCTTTTCTCTCTTTTAATAATTAGCATTTATATTATCTCACCTCCACTGAAGAACTGACTTTGAACAAACTGTACTAGCTAGCCAGTCTGCAATCCCAGGCTTCAGCAGGAAAGCTTGTGTTGACTGCAAAATCAATATCAAAACTGCCCTTTAAAGGGGGTCAGAAAGAATTTGCCTAGGCTTGCCAAACAGTTTCTTCTAAATCCCACATTGCTGGCAACAACCTTTGTTTTGAGTCAAAAGGGGGAGAGATAAGTGAGAGCTGAAAGTGAAAGGAATCAGATTGCTTGCAAGAGATTGGAGGAAGAACATCTGGGAAAAGGAGAAAGAGAGATTGCTGGAAAGGCAGAGACGAGACAGAAACTGGAAACAGTCTTGTGATCCGGGTGAACTACTTCCAGGAGAAGCAGAGGCCTAATCAAAACAGGTGGAAGGAACTATGATAAAAACAAAGCTGAACAAAACTACTCTCACAATGAGGAAATGAAGAAGAGCTGCAAAGAGTTGCACTGGGAATCAAAACAATGGTCTGGGTGGAGAGAAAAAGGAATTCTTAGGTAGGGATGAGGAAGACCTCAAGGTGCATACAATAAAGCTTGACTCCATAGAAAGGGCAGAGCTAAGGGCCTCTGGGCTGGAGGGGAGGGAGAAAAGACCCCGAAAGTGTCCCAGTGATCTCCAGTGAAACAACTGGAGTTAATAGGTATCCCTAAACTTAGCTTCAAGTAAAGATTGCAGTCTGTGTGAATCAAGGATTAATCAGCATTTGTTGGAGAAGTGAGCTTACAGGAAATCTCTCCTTCCAGAAGTAAAGTGAGAGTTTTTAGGCTAAAGAGCTATGTTCAGATTACATTGTTTTTAGGTATGCTAGTCTGCTGTTTGGAAAATGTCTGTTAACTATCTCATGGTAATTACCTCTGATTTTTCTCAGAGCGTATTGTCAGTCTTAGGCGTTTTATCCCATCTGTCTAAGTTATTTGAACCCTCACATCTCTTCCCATATCATTCTATTTAAGATTGTTGTTTCCAGACACTATTTATACTTTTATTAGGGCTAAATGCCCTATATCATCCACAGGTTTTGGGTTCCGGTAAGCTAAAATAAAAATAAAGAGTTCCAGAATATTTTCGAACACAATTAAATGTGAAGTTGAAATCATCAAAACATTTCTCCCCTTTTTGCAAATGGACATGGATTAAATTTAATGCTTTTGCCTCCTTATTTTAGTCCTGGTAAACAACTTGGTTCTGTGATTATGTTCCTTGTAGCCTTTAATGTTCCACATAACTTCAGTTTTTAAAAGTTTCTTTTGATAAAATGAAATGCATGGTTGGCATACTGAAAAAAATGTCATCTTCCAGGGTCACCTCATTTCAAAGCACACCTCTAGACCTCAACAGCTCTTTACACAATTTTAAGGACAAAGTATTGTGGAGGAAACTTTCAGAATGAAAACTGCCAATTTTCTTTTCTTAGCAAATATGCAGTGTGTGAATAAAAGAAGCAGCATTCTACTGAAGGCTGCTCCAGACCATCAGCTTTTCCAGAGAACAGTTGTATACTAACTTACAATGTCAACATAATCTCTTGGCTACTTGCATATCTATTCTGACATTAAAACATTTACAGCTTCTGTCTAAGTTATACATTCTGGTAAGGCCACTAGCTTACTTGGACTTTAAGACAAAGGCTTTGGATTAAATAGCACAGATCTGATCAGTTTTGTCATCACTCAGTAGCAAATCTTATTGAAATAATCTGATTTGTCTTGAGGCAAGTTCCAAACAACCATTTTAGGAGCAGAAAAGAGTTTAAAACTTGAGTGAGGACAGCGTATCCCAGTGTGACATCATAATTTGCTTTTGAGAAGTTCCCTTAGGTCAAAAAAACAAAAATGAAATGTGTTAAGGAGTCGGGTAAAGACTCTGAAGAAGAGGCTGCATTAGCCACATACAGCTCTTTACAGAACTTTGTGTTCCAGCCAATCTTTGCCCTAAGGAAAACTTTTTCCATGGTTGTAAGAAAATGATATCTCTATAGTAGCTTTCAGTCTTCAGGCCAAGATCGCATTGCAGTCAGATGGATGCTGGCAGCCTCTGACATTCCTCTACAATTTATATCCAGATAATTGTCTAGTTGCTACATTAATAGCTATTACTGGAACCCGGAGCAGGTGATTACAGGATGCTTTGATTATCAGGGGGACTTTGTTGGTTACCTGCCTGAAGTGTGGCCAAGAACATTTTTGCGACTTCACTGAAGGGAGTGTTGGCAGTTGCCAAGAAAGATGTGATGTCTGGCTGGTGTCAGCCATCGTGTTCCTTTGGAGGCCTGATTTCCTTTTACCACTAACTCTACCTAGCACAATTGTTTTCTTCAGTGATATTAAGGACAATACATGAACAAAATTAATAATGTGAAAAATATGGTTTGGGAGGAAAATCCTAAACCCTTCATCAAGTTTCTGTATTTTCTATTATGAGTCTCTGTATTCTGAAATTATCCAGTTTTATTTAGAAATCATTTCATAATAATGAGGCACCTGGAAAATATTTTACATTTTTATGTTCCTGTCGGAAAAAAAAAGCACTTTCAAATACAACAAATACCAGTTGCCTGCAAAGAAGAACTGGTAGGACATAAAACAGACAAAATAATAGAAAATGAAGCACCTAAAGTGTTTTGGGACTTTAAAGTTTGAATAGACAAGCACCTAGCACATATCACTCTAGATTTAATGTTGATGGGAAAGAGAGAGAAAAAGTTTGGATAGTGGATGGGACAGTACCTGAAAACAACAGAAGAGGAAGTAAAGAACTGGAGAAAACTAATAAAATATAAAGACCTCCAAATAGAAGTAGAATGACTATGGCAAAAGAAAGCAAAGGTAGTATCAATAGTAAAAGGTGCCTTGAGTGCAATCCCAAAATTTCTGAAGCTCCACTTATACGCCATTGGCATCGACAAAACCATTATTATCAGTCAATTGCAAAAGTCAGCTTTACTTGGAAGAACTTACATCTTTCAACTATATCTTTAATATCATTAAGCAACAACATCTCCCTATCCCAGGTCCTTGGGAATGACTCAATAGGTAGGTAAAAATGCCAAATCCAGTCTAAACATCAAGCTGACTGTGTGACCAACCATAATAATACATAACTAGATGCGATGAAGGCCAACACAAACTGAAGAACTGGCAGTTGTGATTTCACATTGTTGTTTATGCAATAACACATATATGTCTTTTTCATGGATATTTCATGCTCTATTAATCTTTCCCAACAGGAATGTGCTTTTTTCCCTCTGGATGTAGGCATTTTATTTCTATTAGATTATTTTTTGATTTTCTATTCTGTGATATAAATAAGTTATTTAGTAATGAAAGATACTATTATAATTTTCAGTCTATGCTCCTGTAAATGCTCCTTTTATCTGATGGAAATTATATACATTCTTTAAATGATCTTTGCTGAATAATAAATGTTTTGCTAAATGAAATGAAATCAAAGTTGTTGTTATATTACCAAGAAATAGACTATATCACCATTTTTGGTATGAGACACTACTGAAGTATTTATTCATGGTTGTGTTACTGCAAATACTTCATCAAAAAGAACAATTGGCTAAAGTTAGATTTTTGGATGAAAAGATCATTATTATTGCTCTGGACATCCCATTAATCTCTGAACTGATATAGGTCTTTGGTTTCAATTAAAGATAAATATAACAGGCTTTGTATAAGACAAGAGTAGTTGGGAAAAGATAAAGAAATCTAGCAAGCTATTGCCTTTTGCGTTTAAATAAATTAAACAAAATAATAATATATTATCTCTTCATGATATAAAAGAGAAAGTGTATAGAGAGTCCAGGCTCACTAATCAGCAGTTTTTAAAATTCTAAAGAATTATTGTAAGTTTATGCTTGTGTTGTCAATACTTTTCCCAACAAGTTTAATTTCAATTTCTGTTTTTTCTACTGCAGCATGTCTCATAATATGTGTAGAACATATTATGAGACATGCTGCAGTAGAAAATAAGGTAACAGTAATTAATTAACAGTAATTAAATAAGGTAACAGTGCATGATCTAATAATTAAAGGCCTGGAGACTAAAACATATGAAGAACGGCTGCAGGATTTGGGAATGGCCATTCTAGAGAAAAGAAGGACTAGGGGGTCATGATAGCAGTATGCCAGTATTTGAAAGACTGCCACAAGGAGGAGGGGGTCAATTTATTCTCCAAAGCACCAGAAGGCAGGAAAAAAAAAACAATGGATGGAAACTAATCAAGGAGAGAAGCAACTTGGAACTAAAGAGAAACTTTCTAACAGTGAGGACAATTCACCAGTGGAACAGCTTGCCTTCAGAACTTGTGGGTGCTTCATCACTGGAGGTTTTTAAGAAGAGAGTGGACTTGTCTGAAATGATACAGAGTCTCCTGTTTGAGCAGGGGGCTGGACTAGAAGACCTCCAAGGTCCCTTCCAGCTCTGTTCTGATTGATTGATTGAAATCTTGTCATTCTTTTCCCAATTTTGAGCTATTTAGTTATTTCATACTCCATTCTAACTTTGCTTGCTAGTCACCATATAAATTCTTGACTAAGCAGATAGTTGACCCAGACTTCCATCTTTTTAAGGACTATCCAATAATTTGTTATGGTCTATCCAATCAGAAGCCACTGTGTAATTAATAAAGCAAAAATAGTCTTTTTAAAAAGCCCACTTTACTTGTTCTACTACCCATCAGATCTAGCAATGTGATACTGGACTGCTTCTGCTTTTCTTAAATTTATTTTGTACATCTGGCACTTGTTTTCTGTGTATTATTACTTTAGATCAGTGCTAAATAAGCAGCTGCTCTAAAAACGTTTCCAGAATTAAAAAATGAGTGTCATTTCATTTTTGGCTGTACATTCAACTTTGACATCTGTTGTGATGCAATTGCTACTTCTAAAGCTCCACAAAGGTTGTGCAAAGTATATCTCTAGTTTCTAAGTTAATAACTTTCTTAATAAATAGTTAATGAAGCTGATATTAGCTATTTACATGAGCTTGAATGCCCTGTTCTAATAAATCAGTAGAAGATCAAATTAAACAAAGTTTAATTTAAACCAACTTTTTTTTTTGCATACGGAACAATTTTTTACTTAGGTGCTTTTTTTTCTTTTTTCCTGTTTAATTTTTTATTGCTAGCTTATTAACTTTGTGGTTATGCTAATCTGCATTTAGACCTTTTAATTAATTTTATCAATATAAATTTCTAAAAAATTAAACCAGTTTCAAAGAATGCTATCTTCTGTATTAACTGACTGTATAAAAGAAGTCCAAATAACTTCAGATACTTTGCTCATGCTGAGAAAGCAACAAAACCTTACCATATTTATTTATCAGAAATGTGTAGATTTCCCCTATAGTTCTTGGGTGCATTTGATTTGGCTACTATGAAACGTAGACAAAATATCCTAGATGCTCATACAATTTGGTAGTAAGCTGAGAATAAATGTATTTTATCATGCTTCATACTTTTCGGGGGCTTGTTCCACATCTTTATTTTGACCATAATAGCCATTTTCAATCAATAATGCTATTGGATGAAACAGGTATGTTCTGAATTCTCTGAAGCAGGTCCAAGTACACATTGGACTAAGCTATATGAGCATTCAGCATCTCTTAATCTTACTTAACAGAACTATTTAGCAGAATAACAGAGTTGGAAGGGACCGTGGAAGTCTTCTAGTCCAGGGGTCCCCAACCCCCGGTCTATGGACTGGCACCAGTCTGCGGCATGCCCAAAACCGAGCCACGCAAACAAGCGAAGCTCCATCCATGGGATGCAGACAGCACACAGAACCACCTCCCTCTGGTCCACGGAAAAACCTCTCTCCATGGAACCGGTCCCTTGTGCCCAAAAGGTTGGGGGCCACTGTTCTAGTCCAACCCCCTGCTTGAGCAGGCAACCATTTCAGACAAGTTATTCAGACCTGAATAATGCCAAAAGCATGGTCCTTAACCAACACAGCCTCGCAATCATGTATTAGACAAAGAGAGGCAATGGAAAGTAAAAATTATATAGAAAAGAAATCTAATCTACACAATATTTTGCAAAAGGGATATATTAAATGTGTGCAGGTCGGCTGGAATATAATTCCAAAGAACAAGTCAGCTTGACTCAGTACTTTAAATCAAAGCATCGAAGTGGACTGATTTGCTTCAATCAACGGCTTTGATCTAGAGGAAAAAGAAATCTTTTGCATGTGCAATTTTTTTTTTAATTGTCAAGATCAAAGCAGCATGCCAGTCTTAATGCACTGATACAGAGTCCTGTTCTGATTCAGCGCTTCACTTTAAAGAGGTGTTTCAGTTGGATATTTGTTGAAGCAAAGCAACCTCTGATGTCCTGCAAAGCTTCACAAATAGTATCTGGAATGGAAGGAACAGAGGTTTAGCCTCTTTTCCCCCCCTTTGGCAGCAACATAGTTCTCCCGTCAGAAAATGAACAGTCCTGCAATTAACTTCAATGGGTGTATTTATTTATTTCCCCTTTTTATTTTTTTATAAATAACTGAAGGTGTGAACATACCTATATACTCCTCCCTCCTTCTAATTCCCCCACAACAATAGGTCTGTTGGCTGACAGTGATTGGCCAAAGGTCAACCATGCTTAAGGTGGTCCCTCATTTTTAATCTGATGCCTTAACCACCAGACCAAACTGGCCCTTCGTGTGATAGTTGGACCCATCAATGATAGGTTGCTTATTAATTACTCCAAAAGAGAACCAACAGAGTGAAATGGCAAACATCCACAGAAAGAATAACCATGCACAGATGCTGGTAGACTTTCTGAAATGCTTATTTAGGCTTCTGGGTACAATTTAAGGTGCTGATTATCACCTATAAAGCCCTTCATGGTACACTATAGGGCTGGGTCTTGTAGAGTACCTGCCACCTATTGATTCTATCCATCCCATGAGCAGGGTGGGCATGGCCTGTATCCCCTCTATAAAAATAAAATCATGTGGTGGACCCAGGAGACATGCTCTATTGTAGTACCTGCCCTCTGGAATAGTCTTCCCCCTAAGATTTGGATGGTCCTGATGCCATTGGTCTTGAAGGCTTTGTTTTTTCCCCCCGGTAGGGGCCACATGCTGGATGAGCCCATCTATAGTTATTTGAAACTTGACTGAATGTGAGTCAGCCTGTTATTTTATTTTCCTTTTGTGTTTTAATCTATTGGTTTTAATCCATGTATATATTGGGTGCCATATAAATTGATTGTAAATGTATGTACTTAAATTTCTATTCTGCTTTATTGCTTCATGAACTCAAGGCAGCTTTCAAGAATAAAATTACAATTGAAAGAATAGTGTTAATAATCAATAAAATAGGATGGATCTGACTCCACATAATATACTGCGTGACAGAAGATGATAGTATCTTTCAGCTCAAGAGTTGAATCCTCCTAGGTAAGAATTTGAAGGGATATCCCAGTGAAGGGTAGCTGTAACAGCAAAATGGCAAGATGAACAAATCTCACTTTTATTTATGTTGACAGGAATAGTTGCTAACTATCCCCCCCCAAAAAAAACAACAACAACAAAAACCTCTGTATTCTCCTGGTATGCCTGTGACTTCTTTTCTTTGAAGGATTTTTTAAAAAAATCTGCTGAACAGATGTTATTGGTATACACTCGCAATCATGTTGCTATACTCTCTGTTGGATTCACTGTCATTTTATAGTGCCAAGAATTCACAATGAATTTATGCTGGTCAATAGGTTTTCTTTCTAAATAACCCTGTCAACCTTTAATTTCATTCATTTGCAACAGTTTGATTTACATATTCCCTGACAAATTTCTGCAAGCCTTTGAGTGCTCTGCTGTTAACTTGGAAAATCTGCTTTGTTGTCTTTTGCTAGCTGCATTTGCCACAGTCTTTATTTCAAATGTTTAAAAAAAGTGAAAGCATCCACATTTGAAACCACAGTCCAATTAGGGATCTCCACTACAATGTTAGATCACCAAACCATTCAACTGAACCACGGGACTGTTCTTAGTTTCCATAAAAATGTTTAAATTCCTGTATAAATTGGATAGCTTTGGTATATTTCCTTGACTCATTATTCTGATTTCAGAATAATGAAGTAAACTTTATTTTCTAATTCGGGATCTTTCAGAAGCTACTTGAACTAGTGGCTGTCCAAGTTTTGTCCTAGTTTTGATGAAGTTAATATGTGAGATCACTGTGGATATGCTATTTTTTATTCCCAAGGAATGTATTGGGTAAAGTGGGACTTCAACTGAGAAAAATTTAACTGGGACACAGGTTTTGCTCCTCACTGATAGATCTGGAAACAAATCAAGAGTTGCAAAAAGCACCAAAGAGATCTTCGGCAGCTTACTGAACAGTTCAAGTAGAGGAATTCCATGGAGTACTGAAGACCTAAAAAGCACACCATAAAAAAGTTGAGGAAGGTAATACCAACTGAACGCATCACGGTTTGGTAAGATGCTTAACGAGCAAAAATAGGTGTGTGTGTGTGTGTGTGTCTATGTGTGTGTGTGTCTATGCTGGGAAAACTCTACATGTGACAGGCCAGGTTAAAGTATGTGCCGATTTGGAGTTAAAAGATCACACTATAAAAAAAGGAAGTCCCCAATTTAAATCTGATATATGTGTGCAAAAACTACATTAATTACTGGTAGTCACAAGAGGATGTTTCCTATCTTCAACCACAGGCCCATTTTGACTCTACACAACAGTGGCATATTATTCAGTGGCATGGATCTAGTTTGCCCGGGTCAGTGAAAAAAGAGCAATGTCAACATTACTGTCAATATCAAAGCGACTGAAACTCCAGCTTTGCTTTTTTCCCCCTTTCATGCTCTTGAGTTACCTGCTGAGTTGGTCTTGAAGTAGATCTAGCCTCTGCTCCACTTCACCATAGTTGACTTCACTTTCTGTCTCAGAGATTCCCCAGGTGACATGAGGTAATGCAGACGGATAGGATGATTCTTGATGACTTGTGCTCTGATCCTCCTCCCAGGTTCTTCGGTCCCTGATATCTACCAGTCAAAGCAATGAATGAGAGTGAAGGTCAGCCTAGTGCAGATACTATTTTATGTCTGTTTCTTATATTTCTAATCCATGCTATAAGAAAAGGTCGCTTATCTGCTACTGTAGTCTTTAATTTGCCACCAGCACCTTCACACATAAGGCTAATTTCCTTGTGCAGAAGCCACTCTTAGAATTTTGTAGAGCTAAAGCAAGTTTCCTAATCCATGTACACCTGGGTTTATTTCCTGCCTTGTTCCCTCCGGATGGTTGAGATTCTCACAGCATCTCAGATTCCTTTCCATGGTAGGCATTTGATGTGGGGAAGGTGGATGGATTGTGTGAATGCACAGACTACCACACAAAAGAACTATAGTTACAGGAGAATTTTTTTTTTTCATGATCTCTGGGCATCAGACATCTCAGTGAATCTGAGCAAGTTTGTTGATAGAGATGCTGGGGCTAAATAAGGATGACGGACAATGACAGCCCAAATAACTGGTCTGGGATTAAATATCCAGACATTAGTGGCTAATTGATGTGGAAGTCTGGATCAGATTATTCTCCTACAGTGTTAATGTATAGAGGGCCCTACAAAAAGCAGCTGATAATAAAAGCACCTGAGCCGAGAGTGCCTGAATAGCCACAGAAGTTTAAGACAAACCCTTATAATCTTGAGCAAGCCTGAGGGCCTCAGTGCTGCTACTAGGACTTTTGAATGCATTTGCAAGTAAAGGGAATAAGAAATGGCTGTGAAGGACAATCATTGTTACCCAGACAATAATTAGATAAGCCGGGATTGTGCTGGTTCCAAGAAACTAATCTGAGAAAACATGTCAGACAAGCCCTTCCTTAGTTCACATGAAGGTAAAGCGAGGGAGGGGGAAGCACATTCAGATTTGCCAAATTTTGTTACAATAAGAGTAGTCTTGACCTATATGGCATTTGTTTCTTAGTCTGGTTTACCTGGTAGAGTGACAGTACTACAGAAGAAGCACTTATGGACTTAGCAGGAAGCCGGGCACTCTGTGTGTGTTGATTGGGGGGAAATTAGGGAAAAAATAGTCAGATACTCACTGTTATGTTTTCCTAAGTTAGTTACTGATAAACAGCAGTTGCCCAACAATGCAATTTCCAGCCTCAGGAAACAGAAACAGATGGAAAATAATAGCTTTTCCTCCATTTATCTTTTTGCTCTGAATCAATTCCTTTGAATTATTTTCATTTCCAGGAAGAAAAGCAGAAGCACAAGGCAGGAAATTCTGAAATTTCCCAAGCAAAACCCAACCATACTCTTTAGTTACACTCCTTTCCACAGACCGTAATTTCCCACGGTTGCTTTTGCTTTTATTCAGTAAAAGTACTTGATTTATACTTTTAAAAAAACTGGTTTCTTTATATCAATATTTGCATATGAACTCCCAAGGTGCACAGCCTTCTGTTTTCTTCACACCTTAAAGATATCTTCAGAAAACAAATGAAAAACAAGACTAAAATAAAATTTCTCAACAAGGTCAAACAATCAGCAAGAGACAATCCCGTTTAGTCTGCAAATATCTGAATAACTCCTAGATAGCAGCAAAAGATGAAAAAAAATCTCTTTGCTGCCCTCTATGGTCAAGAGGTAGAAGCCATGTCATCAAAAAAACAGTAAGCTTCATGGACTGTTCTGAAGCAAGTAAACTAACTGTAACCCAGTGGTTCTCAACCTTTTTAATGCTGCGACCCCCAACCAGTCGTAAGTCGAGGACTAAACTGGTCGTAAGTCGAGGACTAAACCGGTCGTAAGTTGAGGACTAACCCGGTCATAAGTCGAGGACTACCCAACCGGTCGTAAGCCGAGGACTTTCCCTGCCCGGGAGCGCTGCGCATGTGTGGTTCCGCCCCCTGCGCCGGCCGAGGCGTAGCTGGCAAGCGGCAGAGACGGAGCAGGCCGACCACCAGCTGGCCCAGCTCAAGGGAGGTAAGGCACCCACTGGAAAAGGGGAAAAAAATGGCGGACAGCCTTGCTTGGCAACCCCCGTGAAATGGTCGATCGACCCCAAATGGGGTCGCGACCCAAAGGTTGAGAACCACTGCTGTAACCAACCAGGTCTTTAGGACCCTTTAAAAAGCAATTATGAAGAGTCTTAGGTACACATATTAAAAGCAGGCACTTCTATAATAATAGAGCTGGCACTATGGCAGGAGTTCACCAGTCCGCTTCATTTTTTTCTGGCAGTCTTTTGCACAGGCCTCTGAAACTGCTCAGAGAGTTCAGGTAAGTTCACATTCATGCAGACAGTTTCCCATTGAGAGCAGAAGTTATCGACTGTAATGCCAATATCACTCCTCACACTGGATATTAACAAGGAGGTAACACATCATTAGGCTCTTTTTTCACAGTCCCTAAAACTGATAAACCTGTTGGTATCCTATGTACCAGTATATCTCGTTACACTGTATACGCACACGTTTAGAAAATACCCACATTTTGCTAATTAGTTTAGTTAACAAAAATAAATAAGAATGCTGCTGATTAGATGGACTATTATTAAAAGCAGGCAGACACAAAGAGAATGAGAAAAGATCATTACTTCTTAAGTGTCCCAAACAAAGAACAAGAAAATTTTATTTGGGTTTGTACGTGACCACAGTGAAAATACACACTCCTGAAAATAGCTAAATATAGCCCAAGAAGATTGTTTTGCTAGGTTGCCTTGGAAAGTGTTGCCATAGCTGCGAGAAATATTTCTAGCAATCAAAAGGGAAAAGGTGAGCTTCCAAATTGCAAATATATATTAGTAGCATTTACAAAGGTCTGAGCTGCCAAGAATTTATGGGTAAATGAATGACCTTACTCTCTCTCTCTCTCTCTCTCTCTCTCTCTCTCTCTCTCTCTCTCTCTCTCTCTCTCTCTCTCTCTCTCTCTCTCTCTCTCTCTCTCTCTCCCTCCCTCCCTCCCTCCCTCCCTCTTAATTTTCCCAAGGAACCACATGAGAGACTGCTGTGGAGAGCTGAACCAATAAGGCTGTGTAAGTGCGCAGGAGCGCACACATGCACATACATAAATTGGAGGAAAACAGCAATTGCCTTCAAAATAAAAGCAATCCACACAGGCTGGACAGAGATAGCCAAAGGTCCGGATATGGCCCGGGGGGGCGTAAAATGCCCAGGTCTGATGTAATCTGATACTTGATGAAATGACATGGGATTAAAAACTGAAGCTCTTTATGCAGAAATATTCATGCAAGGAGAGAAATCAACAAAACACATATCAATTACAATGTGTTAAAATTACTGGTAATGTTGCAGCGACAAAACTCTTGATGTTTTGCATATCTTTACGCATTTCAGTTATTCCTAATCAACAATCTTAAAGTTCTGGCAATAAAATGCCACGGTGAGATGGCCAGGAGTTAATTTATATATCTGATTAATAATTAGGGAAATTTTATTCAGTGCTGATCTTACGTGGTAAATGTTTGCTCATGCTGAAATCTGGAATGGTGTCTGAAACCTAAATTGCAATATTTTAGCATCTCCCGCTTAACTCAGAGTGAAAAAAAATCATGACTACTTATGACTCAACTCTATTATTTCTTAAAACAACAGCAAACACGATGTTTTTAGAGTAATCAAACAAAACCCGGCCACCCATATTGGCTAGCTTATACAACGTGATGGTAGCATGAGTCTTTCCCAACAGGTGAAGCAATTCAGCCGTCATTAATTTGGGTCAGAGCAATCAAGATTTCAGGCTTCACAGGAACAGGCTATTTTCAGAAACCAAACATTCAGCACCAAATGCTGAGACATGACATGAAGCAAGGCATGAGACTTCCGTGATCATTAGTCTAATCTTAGTTTCTTGGACAAAACTCACCAATGTATTACCAGAAATGTTTGAGAAACATTTTAGAAACTTTTAATCTTTGTATTACATTTTATGCCAGATGGTTTCCAATGAGCTCTTATCTCACGTGGTTCAGCTATAATCCATTGACAGAAAAACTGGCTTTGAATACTGAATATTAAATATTGATATGTCTTGGTTCAAATAAGCTTTTTTTTACATGGCAGATATGTTAAGACAGGATTGTTTTCTTCTCTTTTTTGCCTGCTCTATAGTTTTTGGCCAATTTCTGAATCTTTGTATGTATAAAGAACTCCTTTTTACGACCCTGTAATCTTTTAATTCGGGGTAGAGTTGGGGCAACTGGATGAAGCTGAGCGTTTACTAGCTGGATGCCCTTCCTTATGCCTATGCAGAGTTCACAGCAGATATTTTTTTCCCCTAGGAGAGAAACATCTGCCACTATCTAGGATTGAACTCTCAACTTTCTGACTGAGGTGAGTGTCTTCACCACTAGGCCACTCCGATGCTCATCTTTTGTATATATCAACAAGATTAAAAACCCCAACCCTTTGCTGTTGGGGGTTCTCAGAACTATTCTCTGAAGTTTTGTAGCTCAGATATAGTCAGCTGAAGGATGAGCATTGTGCCATTCTCTTTTGAAGAGAACACCATATCTGCTGAAACAGTCTAAGGCAGTGGTGGCGAACCTATGGCACGGGTGCCAGAGGCAGCACTCAGAGCCCTCTCTGTGGGCACGCGCGCCATCGCCCCAGTCCTAGGTCTTCAGCTGGGTTTTATAAACCCTTTCTGCTTTAGGCCTCCGCTGCCGTGTACAAAAAAACAACAACAGGTTTAATCAGTCAATTTCAACTTCTCGCAGGAAAAAAAAAGATCTTGCAAAGTTGGAATTGATTGATTGAACTTTTTAGTCCCACCCAGTCTGCCGTTACCACCGTAGCCACGGCCACCCAATGGGCCACATCCAGCCAGTGGGCCACACCCACCCGGCACTCGATGATGCATAAGTGGGTTTTGGGTTGCAGTTTGGGCACTCAGTCTCTAAAAGGTTCGCCATCACTGGTCTAAGGCTTGAAGAAATTAACTACTAAAATGTGATAAACTTAATCACAAGGGCTATTCTCAAGGAGAGGTTTGATCACCAGGTTAAAAGTCTGTCTGCTCTAACCGTTTCCCAGGAGTTCTTAAATCTGAATACCTTTGGCAAAAGACTTTGCTGGGTTTACCTTTACAGGTGTGACTTTGTGGATCACTCTGGATTCTTTCGGCTGCATTTACTATTTCTTCAAAATCCAACACTGCAGCCTTGCCTAATCCAGCTGGGTAGCTTATTATCTCAGAAAACAAAGGTTTCTGCTCATCATCTGTGGATGACACAAAAGATGATGACCTGCTTCTTTTTTCCACATAATGTTTCTCGATGGCCCGACAATGCCTGTTGTTGTCCACAGAATTCTCATCTTCTTTGTCATAATCTGTTAGAAGAGAAATGATTAGGTTGATGCTATTTATTCTTGTCCTTGGGGAAATGGGGACTACTGTACATTATTCTACCATTTAGCAAGCTTGTTCTGTTCAGAGGATAATGTTACTTCAGTGTCTTTTTATAGAACATGCCTGTAGGATTTACATCTATTTTCTCAAGCAGATCCTGCAATTCATCTCTAGTCCAAGGACCATGGCTGATTTTTTTTTTAAAAAAAAATGGTGAGTACAAATAAATGAGAACAAATTTTATTTGCATACAAGATTCATCTTTTTTTTTCTCAGTACTTAATACATTGTGATTTTTTTTTAAAAAAAAAATCTAAACATTCCTAGGAAAGAAACAGATGACTTTTTAAAAAGAGAATGGTTTATTTTGAATATTCATATCAGCTTGATAATAGTACCTTACCCATTTTAACTAGAAAAAAAATCATGCAGGCTCTAGACTGCAATTGGGGCACTAATGTAGATTGTATTGGGCTGAATTTCTTTCCCTCTTGGCTTCCTGGGGCTCAGAATCTTTGCTCACCTACTCATACACAATTATGTGCATTTTCAAAACAACTCTGTTGTTGAAAGTGAAGGGTTTTTTTGTTTTTTGTTTTAAAAATACACTTGCGAGAATGTAGGAATGATGGTATCTAGAACCTAGAGGGAGAATTTAATGCAAATGTGGATAATATTCCCAATCCATAGTAAAATTCTTCCTCTAATTAAAATAACATGATCTGAATCAGCTTTATGCTATACACATATGGTAACTTCTAAATACACATAGTCAACTCTGTAAATATGTATAGGATGTCAGCCTTAATATTCTCCAATTTATAATCAGTTTTTTATCCCCAAAACATAAACAAATCATTTCTCTCTTATTTACTAAAATATCTATTTTGTAATATATTTAGCAATCAGTAGCTAATTTTGTCAATCTGTATGCATCCGAGGAATGAAGCAAATTACACAGAACTCTCTACACCACACGTTCCCTTCAGTCTTCATAGAAAAAAAAACAACAGGTAACTCAAGCTGGATGATTATAGCTCAAATTTGTGATCTCACAAGGCTTGTTTAATACAGTAGAAAATCTTCATCTAATAATTTCAAGAAGTGCAATTGGATGATCCATGATAGTTTGTTCCAAATTGTAATTGCTACACGGACCTCTACCATCCATGATGCTAAAAACATATTTATTAATTCATTTAATAAATAACAATTACCAAGCTTTCATTATTCCCCGGCTTTACTACTTGAGGTATCAATCTCATTCTGCATAACAGTATGGGCAGCCTTGTTGGAAAAGGATTATCACAGTCATCTTGTGATCAAGACAATACCTGACCTACATTTTCCTCCTTAATCATGGCCAGCAGGTATGTGATAGCAAATGATTGCACTCTCTGCTCTGAAATGCACAACTGCCCACCTTAATTAGCTTCCTATAGGCAGATTGATTATGTACCAGTCAAGCTGCTGCTGACTTTTAGTAACCTTAAAGATATTCTTTAGGAAGATCAGTCCCTAACCTGGTCCTTCAAGTTTTATATCAAGAAATAGGAAGTATTTTTTTTAAAAAAAAACCCAAACTGATGCTATCTGAGATACTCTACAGGATAAAATACCCAAAACAAATAAAATCCCTTTAATTTAATTAAGGACAAGCTGAAGGGTACATGAAATATGAGAAACTATACTATTGCTAGTATCAGCAATAGTATTTGTGAAAGATGTCTACAGTTTGATTAAGATTTTTTATACTCTTCTTTTAATGCTGAACAAACTTTTCTTCTGAAGCAAATCTGCAATGCTGAATTAATTGCCTTATTCTTGGAAAATTAAGTGGCCAAGGTACTAGAGGTAAAGGATGAGGGGAAGTATGCATTATCTATATTTTGTATGAAGCCAATATAGAAACAGTTGCTATAGAAACTACTGCAGTGAGAAAAAAGCTAAGATTTCAAAGAGGTACTAACCTCTTCAACTTCTGATACTTAAAAAAATAAAATAAAATGACCTCATAACAAGGGTATCACAGGAATAGAAGGAAAATGCATATATCTGCTTTAACTGATTAAACCTAAATGTTGTTCATTGTCATAGTCACAAAATCTTTTCTTTCCT
>NW_015389048.1:82361-127826 GCF_001527695.2 Protobothrops mucrosquamatus | reverse complement strand
ATAGAAACTACTGCAGTGAGAAAAAAGCTAAGATTTCAAAGAGGTACTAACCTCTTCAACTTCTGATACTTAAAAAAATAAAATAAAATGACCTCATAACAAGGGTATCACAGGAATAGAAGGAAAATGCATATATCTGCTTTAACTGATTAAACCTAAATGTTGTTCATTGTCATAGTCACAAAATCTTTTCTTTCCTAGTTTTGTGTCATTTTTTTTTTTAAGATTTAAAAGCCTCTTGGGTCAAGGATCTATTCCATCATAAAGTTAAAAATGACTGACTGGCTGAATAGCATTACATGATATCTGAGATCCAGATGTTCCCTATTCTCTGGAAGGCTGTTAACACTTTGTTTACCCCTCAGGCCTTGGGCCAGGATGGGAGGTATAGCCAGCATTGTGATTTGGGAGGATAGTGATATAAGGTTGGTGCTGATGGAAGGATTTATAACCTTGTTATTTTATTATTTCCATACCTGATAGTTCACTTTATCCTAATATGGGTAGCAACATACATTGGCTACATGATGGCAACATGAATTGGACAAATAAATAATCTCTCGGGATTACAAAGTTCACTTAAAAGGGGGAATGCCTCTGGAAAAAGAGCTTTTTCTAAAGTCAGGAGTGTTCTCTTTCAAGAGACAAGCATTTTATTTAACCAAGTATATTTTAGTTTTAATACACTGTTTGCTTGTTCCTGTGGATTTGATTGGTTGACTGACTGATTTAATTCAATGCTGCAATCAAAAAGACTCTTGGTAGCTTATGCAGGAAAGTTACAAATTAAAACATCTACAGTAGAAAAACAGAATTATAATACGATTGTGCAAAGGTAAAACCATATAAAATAAGACAGGAATAAAGATAAAGAAGAGCTGAAATGGCAACATCAAATCAGGTAAAAGCTCTATGGAACAACTCAGTCTTCAAGAGTTTACAACAAAGAGGGAGCTAGCCTGAC
Organism: Protobothrops mucrosquamatus; assembly: GCF_001527695.2. Classification (NCBI taxonomy): domain Eukaryota; kingdom Metazoa; phylum Chordata; class Lepidosauria; order Squamata; family Viperidae; genus Protobothrops; species Protobothrops mucrosquamatus. Next base: position 126,862 of record NW_015389048.1, on the reverse strand, counting down.
CTCCTCAAGATGGCTGTTTCACCATGCTGCCTTGTCTCAGCCCCAAAAACCTCCTTAAAGTCCCAAATGCCTTGGTTTTTCCTGGTTGATCTAATTAGTCTGGCCAACATTGACTGGAGCAGAAAGTTCTGCATGTATCTGAGTATCAAACTATAAAGGGTTTTATAGGTTAAAATCAGCACCTGGTTATATTATGTGGTACCCATATAAAACAGGGGTCTTCAAACTTGGCACTTTTATGACTTGTGGACTTCAACTCCCAGAATTCCTTAGCCAGGCATGCTGGCTGAGGAATTCTGGGAGTTGAAGTCTACAAGTCATAAAAGGGCCAAGTTTGAAGACCCCTGATCTAAAATGTTGACAGTTGGTCTAGATGTGAAATACTTCCGTTTGTACATGGCATAGTAGAACAAAAAGCAACATAAGAATAGCAAAACTGAGCTTCCTGGAGGCAGAGAAAGCAAGAACAATTTTGATATTTATGTGTTCTCTGAAAGGGAAGTTAAGGATTGCTTCTTGAAATAGTGGATATATAGTTTGCCCTGGATTCTTGTTCCAACAGAGTCTTCACTGTTTCTTATTATTTATTTGTTTGTTTTACAAATGAAATCTTCCTTTCCTTTTACAGATGGGCAAGTCTGGAGTCAAACCAAAGAGTTAGTTTTTGCTGACTTCCACTGTTCTTAGTAGATCAGCAGGGTGTAGCACTTGGAGAAGTGAAGTCATAGCAGTAATTTATGTGGCATCCTGAAAAAAACCTATTAAAAATTCATAATGGATATAGGACAGAAAGTTACTTTTTCTTCTTCAGCATGTTTTAGTATTTATTTAGTTACTGAAGGTCACCCAGGGACATAATCTCAGGCAACAATTTCTCAATGGGGGGAGGAGGGGGAGAGCAGTTTAAATAGTTTATGAAGGCATTTTCTTGACAGATTTTGTTGCCTCTTTTCTTTTGGCTTCATGCTTTAGAGACACCCTTTGGTGAAAGAAAACACAGTACTTCCTCTTGAATAGGATACAGGCAACTTGGAAAACATGTTTTATACTGCATCAGAAATACATTAAATTAGAATTATAGTGCAATAAGGTGAAAGCCCCAATTGTTTAATTTCATTAACTTTGAAATTGCACGTAATGTCTACTTAGCAATAATCACCACTGAATCCAGTGGAGGTTATTCCCAAGTAAATGTGCGTGGAAATGCAGTAAAAGAAATTTAGGTCAAATAGACATTTTTGCCAGATAAAAAGATATTAGCTCTATCTGTGCACTGTGATCATCTCTGAGTCTGAGACAAATTTAGTATAGGTTTATGTCATTATTCTTTCAAAAAACTTCATTTAGTATATGAAGGCATCCTTACCTTTCTCCATGTCACTTTCAAAAGACAATTTCCTTCTTCGGAGTTTACCATTGTCTCCATCCGAATCATTTGTGGTCTGTCGCCTTATTGTGAGATCAGCCTTGAAAAGGAAGACATCCATATATGATAGATCAGAGAATATGACTTTATTTATACAACTCTTCACTAGTTTACTTTGAGATGGATTCAGAACTCTACTGTCCATAGATGGAAGGGCTCCTTCTATACACAGAAAGCTTTTGAACCATGGAGAGATATGAAATGGTCTCTCTCCTACTTCTCCTAGGAAGAATAGAATATTCCAATGCCCAGCATTTTGTCTATATGCAAAAACAACAACAACAACAACAACAAAAGTAGTAATTCCTTTTCTGAGTAAGTCTCACGATTTATATTAGATGTATGGGTGATATTGAAGAAGAGATGATATTGAAGATTCTTTTAAAAAAAGAATGTTAATATCAGCACTGGAATACTAATTAACATCCCCTTTACATCTTGTTCTCTGAGTAACTATTTAAAATTGTTTATTCTTTTTTAAATAGAGTGTTCTCAGAAATAAGCTAGTGAAGAAAAAACTGAAAACAACCCCTTATAGATTGCTTATTTCAGACAGTAACGTAGTAGTAAATTATAATTAGCTATGATGTTTAATTACACAACAGTAATAAAAGTTGATCTGCATAAGTATAAAGCAGACAAATTATATGCCCTTTCATCTCTCTCTAATTCTTCCTCTAATCACTGAGCTAATGACAGAGATGTGACTTTCATAGCTAAAAAAGCAGCTTTTCTTTTGGTGACTGCCATTTCTTCTAAAATTTAATTATTTCTGCTCTTTGTCAAGAATTTCTGAGATATACATAGTCATTTTTCACTACACAGAAACAGAACAAAACAAGAAAACAAAACAGAATAGTAGATAGAAAGCAAAAGGCGGATCACCTCTGTCTTCCCAATAGAGGAAAGATGAAGGCAAAAGTTCTTAGAGAAGTTTAGCATGGTTTGCCCTTGCCTCCTTTCTAGGGCAGAGAGAGAATGATTGGCCCAAGGTCACCAGCTGTCTTTTGCACAAGGTAGGATTAAAACCCATCGTCTCCCAGATTCTAACCACTACATTATACTAGCTCTGTAGATGCCATTCTCTTGGTAAATCATAGACTCATATGGCTGGAAGGAATCTTGGAGATCTTCTTGAAAAATGGTTGTCCAATCTTTTTTTGAAAACTCCCATCAATGGAGTTTCTTGTATATCTTAAAATATTTATAATATCCTTGATAGGAAATTTCTCCTTAGTCCAGATTGGATCTCTCTTTAGTGAGCTTCCACCCATTGCTTCTTGTCCTACCCTCAGGTACTTTGGAGAATAAGTCGTCCTCATGTATTTAATAAACCCATTGCTCATTAAAATACAGATTACAATTTATAGCAGTTTTGCTTATTGTGGATATCCTCTAGATCAGTGGTTCTCAACCTTTTAAATGCCACGACCCCAACTGGTCGTAAGTCGAGGATTAAATCGGTCATAAGTCAAGGACTACCCAACCGGTCGTAAGTCGAGGACTTTCCCTGCCCGGGAGCGCCGCGCATGCGTGGTTCCGCCCCCTCCGCCGGCCGAGGCGTAGCTGGCAAGCGGCAGAGATGGAGCAGGCCGACCACCAGCTGGCCCAGCCCAAGGGAGGTAAGGCACCCGCTGGAAAAGGGGGAAAAATGGCGGACAAAAAAAATGGCGGACAAAAAAATGGCAGACAGCCTTGCTTGGCGACCCCCATGAAATGGTCGATCGACCCCAAATGGGGTCCCGACCCACAGGTTGAGAACNACTGGAAGTTTTTAAGAAGAGACTGGACAGCCATTTGTCCGAAATGGTATAGGGTTTCCTGCCTGAGCAGGGGGTTGGACTAGATGACCTTCAAGGTCCCTTCCAACTTTACTATTATTATTATTATTATTATTATTATTATTATTATTATTATTATTATTATTATTATTATTATTATTATTATTATTATTATTATAAGATGGCTGTTTCACCATGCTGCCTTGTCTCAGCCCCAAAAACCTCCTGAAAGTCCCAAATGCCTTGGTTTTTCCTGGTTGATCTAATCAGTCTGGCCAACATTGACTGGAGCAGAAAGTTCTGCATGTATCTGAGTATCAAACTATAAAGGGTTTTATAGGTTAAAATCAGCACCTGGTTATATTATGTGGTACCCAATTCTGATATGATCTAAAACAGGGGTCTTCAAACTTGGCCCTTTTATGACTTGTGGACTTCAACTCCCAGAATTCCTTAGCCAGGCATGCTGGCTGAGGAATTCTGGGAGTTGAAGTCCACAAATCATAAAAGGGCCAAGTTTGAAGACCCCTGATCTAAAATGTTGACAGTTGGTCTAGATGTGAAATACTTCCGTTTGTACATGGCATAGTAGAACAAAAAGCAACATAAGAATAGCAAAACTGAGCTTCCTGGAGGCAGAGAAAGCAAGAGCAATTTTGATATTTATGTGTTCTCTGAAAGGGAAGTTAAGGATTGCTTCTTGAAATAGTGGATATATAGTTTGCCCTGGATTCTTGTTCCAACAGAGTCTTCACTGTTTCATATTATTTATTTGTTTGTTTTACAAATGAAATCTGTCTTTCCTTTTACAGATGGGCAAGTCTGGAGTCAAACCAAAGAGTTAGTTTTTGCTGACTTCCACTGTTCTTAGTAGATCAGCAGGGTGTAGCACTTGGAGAAGTGAAGTCATAGCAGTAATTTATGTGGCTTCCTGAAAAAAACCTATTAAAAATTCATAATGGATATAGGACAGAAAGTTACTTTTTCTTCTTCAGCATGTTTTAGTATTTATTTAGTTACTGAAGGTCACCCAGGGACATAATCTCAGGCAACAATTTCTCAATGGGGGAGGAGGAGGAGAGCAGTTTAAATAGTTTATGAAGGCATTTTCTTGACAGATTTTGTTGCCTCTTTTCTTTTGGCTTCATGCTTTAGAGACACCCTTTGATGAAAGAAAACACAGTACTTCCTCTTGAATAGGATACAGGCAACTTGGAAAACATGTTTTATACTGCATCAGAAATACATTAAATTAGAATTATAGTGCAATAAGGTGAAAGCCCCAATTGTTTAATTTCATTAACTTTGAAATTGCACATAATGTCTACTTAGCAATAATCACCACTGAATCCAGTGGAGGTTATTCCCAAGTAAATGTGCATGGAAATGCAGTAAAAGAAATTTAGGTCAAATAGACATTTTTGCCAGATAAAAAGATATTAGCTCTATCTGTGCACTGTGATCATCTCTGAGTCTGAGACAAATTTAGCATAGGTTTATGTCATTATTCTTTCAAAAAACATCATTTAGTATACGAAGGCATCCTTACCTTTCTCCATGTCACTTTCAAAAGACAATTTCCTTCTTCGGAGTTTACCATTGTCTCCATCCGAATCATTTGTGGTCTGTCGCCTTATTGTGAGATCAGCCTTGAAAAGGAAGACATCCATATATGATAGATCAGAGAATATGACTTTATTTATACAACTCTTCACTAGTTTACTTTGAGATGGATTCAGAACTCTACTGTCCATAGATGGAAGGGCTCCTTCTATACACAGAAAGCTTTTGAACCATGGAGAGATATGAAATGGTCTCTCTCCTACTTCTCCTAGGAAGAATAGAATATTCCAATGCCCAGCATTTTGTCTATATGCAAAAACAACAACAACAACAACAACAACAAAAGTAGTATTTCCTTTTCTGAGTAAGTCTCACAATTTATATTAGATGTATGGGTGATATTGAAGAAGAGATGATATTGAAGATTCTTTAAAAAAAAGAATGTTAATATCAGCACTGGAATACTAATTAACATCCCCTTTACATCTTGTTCTCTGAGTAACTATTTAAAATTGTTTATTCTTTTTTAAATAGAGTGTTCTCAGAAATAAGCTAGTGAAGAAAAAACTGAAAACAACCCCTTATAGATTGCTTATTTCAGACAGTAACGTAGTAGTAAATTATAATTAGCTATGATGTTTAATTACACAACAGTAATAAAAGTTGATCTGCATAAGTATAAAGCAGACAAATTATATGCCCTTTCATCTCTCTCTAATTCTTCCTCTAATCACTGAGCTAATGACAGAGATGTGACTTTCATAGCTAAAAAAGCAGCTTTTCTTTTGGTGACTGCCATTTCTTCTAATATTTAATTATTTCTGCTCTTTGTCAAGAATTTCTGAGATATACATAGTCATTTTTCACTACACAGAAACAGAACAAAACAAGAAAACAAAACAGAATAGTAGATAGAAAGCAAAAGGCAGATCACCTCTGTCTTCCCAATACAGGAAAGATGAAGGCAAAAGTTCTTAGAAAAGTTTAGCATGGTTTGCCCTTGCCTCCTTTCTAGGGCAGAGAGAGAATGATTGGCCCAAGGTCACCAGCTGCCTTTTGCGCAAGGTAGGATTAAAACCCATCGTCTCCCAGATTCTAACCACTACATTATACTAGCTCTGTAGATGCCATTTTCTTGGTAAATCATAGAAGCGTATGGCTGGAAGGAATCTTGGAGGTCTTCTTGAAAAATGGTTCTCCAATCTTTTCTTGAAAACTCCCATCAATGGAGTTTCTTGTATATCTTAAAATATTTATAATATCCTTGATAGGAAATTTCTCCTTAGTCCAGATTGGATCTCTCTTTAGTGAGCTTCCACCCATTGCTTCTTGTCCTACCCTCAGGTACTTTGGAGAATAAGTCGTCCTCATGTATTTAATAAACCCATTGCTCATTAAAATACAGATTACAATTTATAGCAGTTTTGCTTATTGTGGATATCCTCTAGATCAGTGGTTCTCAACCTTTTAAATGCCACGACCCCAACTGGTCGTAAGTCGAGGACTAAATCGGTCATAAGTCAAGGACTACCCAACCGGTCGTAAGTCGAGGACTTTCCCTGCCCGGGAGCGCCGCGCATGCGTGGTTCCGCCCCCTCCGCCGGCCGAGGCATAGCTGGCAAGCGGCAGAGATGGAGCAGGCCGACCACCAGCTGGCCCAGCCCAAGGGAGGTAAGGCACCCGCTGGAAAAGGGGGAAAAATGGCGGACAAAAAAAATGGCGGACAAAAAAATGGCAGACAGCCTTGCTTGGCGACCCCCATGAAATGGTCGATCGACCCCAAATGGGGTCCCGACCCACAGGTTGAGAACCACTGCTCTAGATCAGCATTTTTCAAACTTGACAGCTTTTAAGATGTGTGGATTTTTAAGATGAACTCCCAGAATTCCCCACCCAGCACCAGATGTATGGACTTCAGCTTCTAAAATTCCCTAGCCAGCTAGGGAATGCTGAGAATTTTAGGAAATTTTGTTTAAAGAAATGGATAGAACCCACATTGGAGATTTACAAAATGGTATTGAACTTCTGTTTAACCTAACTCTTTTGTCTGACTTTAATTAAAAATTTAATGTTCCCCTGTTACTCTACAGATTTCACTAGGTCTAGTTAAGTGCTCCTCAATAATGGGTTTTAAAAAGATATATAATTTAACTCTCACTTAATGAGACCTTGATTCGTTGCGTCATTTGCATTCATATAGTAAGTTCAGTCTACTTCCTTTTTGGATTGACATGAACCTTACAATTTTTTCTATTCTTCCTCTTGTTTGGAGACTAAAATGAAAGTTAGCACATTTTTTCTTCCCTAGAATCTTTCTGTGATTTGTAAAATTAGAACAGGCCTTTTGGATCCTCAAGAACCACCCATATAGTATACAGGAAGCATCCTCAATACATGGCTGACTAGTATCTGCCTAAGTGAATTTAATGAAAGGTAGATTACCTATTTCTAGGACATTTGGTTCAACTATCCAACTGCTTTTATTGCTAGGTACCATTTTCTATCAATCTTCTGGAATCTCCTTTTTTGTAATGCAAGTTAAATATTTTTGCATCCTGCATGCTGAAATAAAAAAGAAAGGTCTTGATCTTCTATGTGATATCACATTAGAAGAGTCCTGTCATACCTCCTCTCAAATGGCTTTTCGCACAGCTAAACACAGCAAGTTCCTTCAATTACCCTTCATAATTTCTGGTCCTCCAAAGACAATTGATGGGAGTTTTCAAGAAAAGACAGCACCCATTCTCCTATTCCAATTCCACTGAATTCTGCTTAAATGTGTGGTGCCAAGAACTGGATTCAGGGCCTAAAATGGGGCTCAGCAACTGGTCACAAGATGGAAGTGGGAACCATAAGCAGCTTTTCTTTTGCATTCCCACTTAATTGACTAACAATGGGCATTAAAAATGCATCCGACTGTTAGTCTTCCTTTTTTTCTTTCTGCTTTCAAGAAGCAGGGAAAAAAATTGGAAAACAGGGCTGTGACAGGATGTTCAAATGAGGAACAACCTCATTCAGGAGAGGTACAACCCAACAAGTTCTAGACTCCAAGGTGCAGATGGCAGGGAGCAAGGAACAAAAAAAACCATTATATATGAGCAGAAGCTGTTTAAATTGTGGGTGTCTAAGGAAAAACAGAAGTTGTTTAAATTGTGGCTGTCTAAGGAAAAACAGCCAAACAGTGCTTAACAAGAGTAACATTTTGCTACTTATTGGAATTCAAACTGACCACCTGAAACATCTACAGTACTATGCTGTATGGATAGGCATTGGAGATACATCTAGCTTGTATTGTGGCTAGAAATTGAGATGATGGAAACAGGAAGAAGGAGGAGGAAGAGAAGGAGAAGGAGGAGAAATGTACTGTATGCAAACTGAAGCAGAGACTACAAGTAATGAGAAAAATATGGCTAGTAGGATAATTTAGGTAGTAATCTAGAGCTATTACATTATAGATAAATAGAGAGGGAGGGAGGGAGAGAGATAGAGGGAGAGACTGAGAGTCATTGTCTTTACTGAGATTGAATTTCAGATTGTGGATACATTATTTCGAAAACTGAGGCATGGATAATCTTATTTATAATGTCCTTAGTTTCTAAATATGTCATGCAATAGAATTGCTGTTCTTTTCTCGGCTGTATAACTGCTTTTTTCTACATGTATCTATGTATCAACCTATGTACGTATCTATGATCAATATATCTGTGATCAAGCAGCATGTTCTTTATGCTCTAGTCCCTTATCATGAAAATAAATAAGCAATGCAAAAGGAGAGAATTTTACTAGGGTTTTTTTTTGCTAATATTTATCTTTCATTATCAATTTTTATTATGGCCACAAACTATATTTTTCTTTCTTTCTTTTTTTTATCTTTCTAGACAATTTGTAGATGTTGTTTTTGCCTTAATTTCATCAAGGTAGGAAGGAAGGAATGGCAAACCACTTCTCAAAACCACTTGCCAAGAAAACTGCAGGGACTTGTCCAGGCAGTCTCTGAGATTGGACACGACTGAATAGAATAAAAAGAAAATCTTCACTCTTATTGGGAAATGAAAAGATATTCAAACTCTGTAATGAACATACTTTTGCGTTTTCATGTCTCAAGTTGAAAGTGAGTTCTAAATTGGTGAGAAACAGGTCTGAAAATTCAGGATACATATCCAAAACCTCTAATAAGTCTTCTCGTTGGATTTTATGCAAGTCACAGTAGGTTAGTGCTCTCACATCTGCATTTGACTTTCCTGGTTTTGCATAAAGATGGACCATCTCTCCAAAAATGTCATTTTTGCCTGTAACAGTAATGGCACAGAAAAGCACGGTAATTACAAGAATTCATATTTGTCTCTCTCCCAGAAAGCTTAAAAAAAAGAAGTCAGAAATGTTTAAAAATGATTGTTTAACCACCAGTTATTTATTTCCCTGTTAAAAAAAAAACTTCCTTTCTGGAAATCTCACTAACAAATCAATGCAGGTATAACAGAATAACACAATCCACTGTGATTAAAGTCTTTCCCATATTTACTTAATGGATGCCATTTTCTGCAGAAGGTTGTTATTGCCTGAACAGAATTCATTGGGCTTTTAGCTGTGGAGATAAAGCTGCAATTATTTATGATCCTCATAAAAGATCCTTGTAAAACTTTGCGAGGAGTATATGATGATTCAAACCCTTGAAAGTAAGGATGGTTGAATTCTGAAGTCAAGATGTGTGCTGGAAACATGTTCTTTCTATCAGGTATTCATCAGATTCCTGTGAGCAATAATGGCAATAATTGTTGGCAATCCCTAACGCAGAGGTTCCCAACCCCCGGTCCGTGGACCGGTACCGGGCCGCAGCATGCCAGCAACCGGTCCGCACAAGCCCCATCCGCGAGATGCAGGCAGCACACAAAACAATGCACTCGCCGGTCCATGGAAAAATCTTTCTCCACGAAACCAGTCCCTAGTGCCCAAAAGGTTGGGGACCTCTGCCTTAAAGGATGAGCACTGAAGTTTCATCACTGTTAAGGCCTTGTCTGTATTTTGTAATTCGGAATATCTAAACTGTGGACATGTATTTTTCCACTAGCATAGTAGTAGTGTACATCTGATCCTGATGTAATTCAAATTTAATTCTGTTTTGTTAAATTATAGTAGTTGCTTTTCTGAGAGTCAGAACCTAGGGCTGTTTTAACTGTTTGATGTAGGAGAAGAGCAGGCAGAGCGGGAGGAGCAGTTAAATGTCTCCTTACAAGCTTAGAGTCCTTACACTGCCTCAAACAATCCAAATCCAACCTTACTTGAATTCCATTGACCAACAGAATTCAAGAGAGGTTGGACTTAGATCGTTTGTGGCAATGTAAGGACTCTAAACTGATGACATGTTTAACTCCACCCCCCAGCTCTGCCTGCTCTTCTCACAATGACATATTCCTTTTCTCTTTATGTAATCTACATTTTATGAAAAGAAAAAAAGGGTTCATATTGGATTCAGTACAATATTGATGCATATTCTCTTTTTATTCATTCTAATATGCAGTACCGATTCTGCTCTTGGAAAGGAATCTGATCAAACCGTGAAACATTTCCAGATGCAATGATATTTTTGAATGCTTACCGAGAATTGCTACAACCATGTCATTCTTGAGGATTTCAATGGAGCCTCGGGAAAGGAAGTAAAGTGCAGTCAGAATATCGCCACAATGGACTAGTGTGTCCCCAGGAGGTGCATGAGTTGTCTTAAACTTCATAGCCAGAGCCCGGAGACACCCTTTACTCGCCCCCTGGAAAGCTTTGCAGTTCTGAAGTAAACTTTGGTTGAGGTGGAGACAGATATCAGCTTGCAAACATTCTGGAAACCCCTTTAGGACCTGATGAAGATAATGTAAGAGTTTAGTACAACCAAGCTGCTTGGCCTATAGTTTGGGAATATCATTTCCTTGTTCAATCAGGTGCCAAATAAACTGGCACAAGATCTGTAATACAACGGAGATGAAAACAATCAGAAATTTGATTGGCAGCACCAATAGGGGCAAAAGCATTCATGTTTGATCTAGGTTGCAATCACAGGATGTTCTTTTATTTAGCTAGCTGGATCAAAACCATCAGAATTGGTTTTCTCTCTATACATTATAACTCACTAGGACATTGGAAAGAGAGGAGACTGAACCTTATGGGACACGATGTGAGAGAAGTGGGATGAATCATGAGTCATGTGAAGGGAGTAAGATGAAAAAGATGTATGTTTCAATGACCCAAAGACATGGAGCCAGCTTGTGTTGGAAGAAAGAATAATCTAATCTTATGAAAGGAAACCAATTAATGATGCTGTAATGTATTGAGGTGAATTACTTGGAATTGTTGAAAAAAAGGTCATAAGACTCTGTCAGTTAAGAGCCAGACTTGCTGTCTACATGCTAATTATCTTGTGTTAAAGCAGGAACTAATACTTGAATCCTATTGGCTGCCACCTAGTGGTTGAGTGTATAAATAGGGTGGAGCTGCAGCTATTCAGGCTTCTGTTTAAACTTTTAATAAAGAGTTGTTTGTTCACTTGCTGCCTTGTCGATGCCTCACAGAACACCAAACATAACAGTGGCGACGAAGGTGGGATGTGCTGCCAAATTCGAAGAGCTGAGTCATTAAGGGGGTAAGCCAAGTGACGACGCCTTGGTTGGGACCACGTTCCCCCCCATTCCTGCCAATTCGAAAACGCTGGAGGAAGAGCGCTCCCAAGGAACCGTCCCTGGGAGATTAGAAGAAGCCTAGGCAGTACAAGGCATTGCGAGGCCAAAAACAACGAAAGCAACTCACCATGGTCAAACTTGGAAAACTCTCAGAATTCGACGTCGCACATCCAGAGAGGTGGAGCTCGTACATTGCAAGAGTCGAGAATTACCTTAGAGTCAACCAAGTTTGTGAAGATGGCTTGAAGATGGCAAACGCTGCTGTGCGTTTGTGGCCAGGCGACGTTCGAGATCGCCAAAAACCTAATAGCTCCGGCGCCACTTGAATCTGTTGCTTATTCCAAACTTAAGAGAATGCTCAAAGAACACTTTGAGCCGAAGCTATCAGTCATCGCCTAGAGGCATGCCTTCGAAAGAAGAGACCAACGACCGGGTGAATCGGCTGCCGAATTCATTGCTGCCCTTCGTCAAGCGGCCTGACCCTGCGAGTTCAAAGATCTTGAAGAGAGGCTGCGAGACCACTTAGTGTGTGGGTTAAGAAACAGAGATTTCCAACAGAAATTGTTCACCAAAGAGACTATTTCATTTCAAGATGCCCTAAGAGAAATCACAGCCGAAGAAGCTGCCGGGGGAGCCGTCAAGGCCTTACGGCTCTCCAGGAACGTTCCCTGTGCAGAGGCCATCCATCAGGAGGGCGCTGAAAGGGTCGAAGACTCTATATTGGATCAAGAGATCAATCGGTTACAGCGGCCACCAGAAAGAAGGCCACAATGCCCAGCTGACAAGGCAGTTCCCTTCTCTCGATGTGCGGGTTGTGGAGGCCAACACAAATGCACGGACTGCAGGTTCCGCACAGCAACGTGTTGGGCGTGTGGCAAGCAAGGCCACATCGCCGCAGTCTGTCAGGATCGTCGGAGAGAGAGTCCACCAGAAGAGTTTCCCCGGAAAGGTACCTGGGGCCCGGGGCAACAAAGGGTGGGCTATTGTGCCACTAGGAGGAGCGTACTTAGAACAGGTGCCCATCACCCTCTTAAGGAAAAACTGCGGCTCAAAGTCAAGCTGCAGGGAGTTCCATGCAACATGGAACTAGATACAGGGTCCGCATTATCCATAATTTTCCAGGGGACTTTCAAACACATTTGCAGTCACAGCGGCAAAAGAGTTAAGCTCAAGCCATCAAACCTCGTGTTAATCGATTTCCAAAACTCCCAAGTAACAGTCAAGGGGGAAGCTACACACAGGGTGCACTTCAAGGAATTTGAGGCCGCCCTGGAAGTCGTAGTAGTTGAGGGCAACTGCACAAGCCTCATTGGGCTTGATTGGTTTGATGCATTGGGAATCAATGTAACTAGAATAAACATCACACAAGCAGTGGACTTAGCGGCAGTTTGCCGGGAGTTTGCTGACATTTTTAGCCCTCACTTAGGGAACCTCTTCGGCTTGATCCTGCCATAACTCCAATACAGATCAAGCCGCGTAGAGTGCCCTTCCCCCTCAGAAGATCGATGCAGAAGATCGATGCAGAGCTGCAGCCAGGCATCCTGCAGCCAGTTGATAGCAATCAATGGGAAACCCCCATAGTTACGCCACTTAAGGCCAATAGAGAGGTGTGAATATGTGCAGATTACAAGTGCACTATCAATAGTGCACTCCAACAACACGCATATCTGATGCCTGTAGTCAGCCACATTTTGGTGTCACTATAGGGAGGTCGCATCTTTGCCAAGTTATATTTGGCTCAAGCCTATCAGCAATTGCCGGGAGATGATGCCATGGCGGAAGCTCAAACCATAGTTACTCACAGAGGAGCTTTCAAGGTTAAGCGCCTACAATTTGGGGTCAGTGTTGCCCCAGGCCTCTTCCAGGGAGTGATGGAGCACATGTTCAAGGGTATTCCAGGCGTGTGCCCATATTTTGATGATTTCTTCATAGCTGGGGAATCAGTCAAAAAATTGGCAGAATGGCTCAAGGCCGTCCTTCAGCGCTTCCGTGAAGCGGGGCTGAAACTGAAGTGGGAGAAATGTAAGATTGGGGTAGCTTCAACTGAGTTCCTCAGTTTCCATATAGATGCCCAAGGCATTCATCCTGCTGAATCCAAGCTCAAAGCAATTCAGCAGGCCCCCAGTCCAAAATCAAAGGGGGAGCTCCAAGCGTTTCTTGGACTGCTCAATTTTTATCACGCCTTCCTACCTCACAAGGCCACAGTAGCAGAGCCGTTACACCAGCTCTTGGACAAACATGCACAGTGGAAGTGGACCAGCATCCATGATAGGAGCTTCTCAGCAGTCAAATCACTGCTATTTTCAAATTCAGTTTTGATGCATTTTAACGAAAAGCTGCCTGTCTGCATCGCTTGTGATGCATCACCATATGGGGTTGGGGCTGTGTTGAGTCATTTAATGGCTGATGGAAGGCAAATTCCAATAGCCTATTACTTGAGGACCTTGTTCTCTGCAGAGCATAATTACGCTCAAATAGATAAAGAGGCCTTGGCCATAGTGGCAGGGATCAATAAGTTTCATGACTATCTATATGGTAGGCCCTTCATGGTCTTCACAGACCATAAGCCACTCCTGGGATTGTTCACAACAAACAAGCAAACACCCCAGATCATATCCCCTAGGATGTTGAGGTGGTCAATTTTCCTGTCAGCATATGATTATAGTTTGATTCATAAACCAGGTAGAGAAATGGGCCACGCAGATGGCCTTAGCAGACTGCCCCTGCCGCAGTTAGAGCCCGACCCCGCTCCAGCCATGCGCATCCTGGCTATGCAGGACCTGCCTGAGTCTCCCCTTAATGCAGGGGACATGGCTTCAGAGACAGCTTCAGACATGATGCTGAGCCGTGTGCTGAACTGGGTGCTCACAGGATGGCTGGAAAATAGTCCCGGGCCTAATTTTCAGAGTTTCAGCAGGAGGAAGGATGAGTTGTCAGCCCACAGGGGGTGCATCTTGTGGGGTAGTCGGGTGGTAGTCCCGAACACACTGAGGACTTGGAGTCTCTGCATGAGGGACATCCGGGAATAGTCCGGATGAAGGCATTCACGCGAAGCTACCTTTAGTGGCCTGGGCTGGACAAAGATATTGAGGCTCAGGTACAGAGCTGCATTTTTGCCAGCAATCTAGGCCAGAGATGCCCCATGCACCTGTCCACCAATGGGAAACTACACATGCCCCCTGGTTCAGGATCCACATCGATTATGCAGGGCCTTTCCAGGGACAACTCTTCCTCATTGTGGTGGACAGTCACTCCAAGTGGTTAGAGGTCGCACCTATCCCCACCATGACTGCTGCCAGGACCATACAAGAACTGCACAGGATTTTTGCCACACATGGGTTACCCGATGTGATAGTTTCTGACAATGGGGCCCAGTTTACTGCTTCAGAATTTCAGTCCTTTTTAAGGGCAAATATGATCAGACATGCCATATCAGCCCCTTTTCACCCAGCTTCGAACGGCCAAGTGGAGCGCATGGTCCGAACAACAAAGGAATCCTTAAAGCGGATAGTCTCAGGTAACTGGCAACACAGACTGGCAGATTTTCTACTCTGTCAACGTACAATCCCATGCACTTCTACGGGCAGAAGCCCAGCAGAATTAAGATGGGGCCGGCGTTTGATTACAAAGCTGGATCACCTACATCCAGATAGAGTTGCCTCACAAGCAACACAGCCAAAGGCACCATGGCACTTGCAAGTTCGCGACCCGGTCTGGGCAAGAAACTATGGGCAAGGGGCACTGTGGGTGGTAGCTGTGGTTTGTAAGGTGTCTGGGCCACTTTCTTACGAAGTGGTCCTGGAAGACGGTCGCATGCTATGCAGACACATTGACCAACTGCGGCGGAGGTTAGCAAACCAGCCAATAACTCATGACTCTAGTGACAGTCAAACTCAGGAGCAGCACAATGGCAGTAGTGCATCAGACTCTGCCAGCGACGGTGGAGCTCTCCGACTAAGGGACGAGACTCAAGCGTCTGGTGAGTCAGTCTCAACCACTGATACCACAACCAATGGACAATGCCAGCTAATGGCTCCATTTTCAGGACTGGTGGACTCTGTTCCACCTGTGGACACTGGCTTGGGTCTACCAGGACAGCCCAGCCACAGAGACTCGAGTCTACCCATGATAGATGGGTCCCATAGCCCTGGTCTTCCAAGCCTGGCAGGCGAGCTGACCGACCAGGGGCCTCCAGCAGTTCTGAGGTGTTCGGAACGGGTGAAAAGGCCACCAACGTATTTAAGGGACTATGTTCAACATATGACCTTATGAACTATCTAGGGGAAAGGGGTGTAATGTATTGAGGTGAATTACTTGGAATTGTTGAAAAAAACGATCATAAGACTCTGTCAGTTAAGAGCCAGATTTGCTGTCTACATGCTAATTATCTTGTGTTAAAGCAGGAACTAATACTTGAATCCTATTGGCTGCCACCTAATGGTTGAGTGTATAAATAGGGTGGAGCCGCAGCTATTCAGGCTTCTGTTTAAACCTTTAATAAAGAGTTGTTTGTTCACCTGCTGCCTCGTCGATGCCTCACAGAACACCAAACAAAACAGATGCTAATGCAATTCTTCAAAAGGGGATGTTTTACTTTTGCACTGGCTTTTAAGGAAATCCTCCCATTTCCTCCCCCCATCCCCTTGCCCCCGGGCAGCAGTGATTCAGGCCAGGCCCAGGAAAAGCTTCCTTTTGAAGTTGTGCGTCCCTGGTGTAGGAAAAGTGAACAGACAGAGGGGAGGCACACAATTGACTTTGCTTAATTTGGAGGTTTATGGAAGCAGCGGGACATCTGTTATTTGCTGCAAAGAACCAAGCTTGATGTAGGTTAAATGTCTCTGCTTTTAGAAGAAGCAAAGAATGTTTTTGCTCATGGTAGAGATGGATACAGATGAGTGGAATAGCAGCAGGCAGGATCAAGGAATCTGCTTCTTCCTTCCCTTGCTCCAACCTTGATACCAGCAGCCCTTTGATGCTGCTAACCTGCACTGAGGCACTTCCTTTGATTGCTAATGGTAGCTTAACATGAATTATTTTGTTAGGTCTGGTTCAAGGGAAGAGAAATCCACTCCCCCTCTGACTTCTGTGATTATGAAAATGATCAATCCATCTCTGGCAGCAATCCTTCGATGTCTCTGAAACCTGGCAGAGTCAAAGAGAGTATCCCACCAGTCTTTCCTTTCCTTTGCCTTTGCCCTGTTAAAAAGTATGCTTGCCACTGGTTGTGGAATTTTGAGGGCAGCTGAAAACCTTTTTCGCTGTTTTACCAGTGGTTTGCCTTTATTGATATTCACAGTTCTAAAAAATCATTGCAGGCTCTCCAAAGGCAGAGCAGTGTTCCTGAGCCCAGGAGAGAGGGATTGCAATTCCCTCTCAAACAAAAGCTGCACGATCTGAACCTTGCACCTCTTCCTTTCTTCCCTATATCACCGGTGTATTATGAAGGAGAGCTCAATTACAAAAGTACAAAAGCTGAGAAGAAGGAGTACTTTTTAGCTTGTGACCCAAATAGAATGAGATTTTACATCTATCTATCTATCTATCTATCTATCTATCTATCTATCTATCTATCTATCTATCTATCTATCTATCTATCTATCTATCTATCTATCTATCTATCTATCCATCCATCCATCCATCCATCCATCCATCCATCCATCCATCCATCCATCCATCCATCCATCCACCACTTTAAAGAGATTTGATACTTTTGTATGTTCACATATTACATTTAAATGCATATTAATTAAATGATGTAGTATAATGCCAGTGTATAAATCTTTAAGTTTTTTGTTGCATTTCAGCAAAACAAAGTTTGGTGCAGCCATTTAAAAATTCATATCCAAAACATTGATCCTATTCCTCCGGTAATTAATAAGCAAAATATGGGTGATTGTTATATTTGACGGGAGAATATCATTTCATCTAAGCAAAGCTATGCATTAAGAAACGGCTTTACATAAATAAGACTTGTGCTGCAAAAGAACAAAAAATAACTATCATATAAAAATTATACAGTTTAATGTCTTAGGGCCAGGAGTGCCATTTCAAAGTTCAGGAAAAAAGAAACATGACACTCCGCTAGATTTCTCTAGGTTTAGCCTAGTCAAGATTACATTTTTTAAAATGCACTGTTTTTGTATACAGATAGTCCTCGACTTACAACCATTTGTTTAAAGATTATTCAAAATTATGACAGTGGTGAAAAAAAAGTGATTTATGACAATCCTCGTACTTATGACTATTTTGCAATGCCTGTGGGCCATGTCATCAAAATTGGGGTGTATTTACAACAGTTGCAGTATCTCAGGGTTATGTGATTGCCACTACAACTTTCCCAGAGGGCTTTTGACAGGCAAAGTCAATGGGGGGAAGTGAGATTCACTTAACAAACACAAGATTCACTTAATGACTGTGTCAAAAAGGTCATAAAATTGAGCACGACTCCTTTAAGGACCACATCATTTAGAAACAGAAGTTCCAGCCTCAGTTGTGATCATAAGTCGAGGGCTACATGTATTTGTTGTGACAACTGAGTTCTGATTTTGGATCCTGAAGGACTGCTCTAAGAACAAAAGGCCCTTCTCTGTTTCCCTGCCTCCCCTCCTTCCGGGCTGGGTCTTGCTGGAGGATGGACTCTGATGCTTTCCCCAATAATTCTTTCCTCCTTTAGTCTCCAGCACCACCTCTGTAGTGCCATTCAAAAGACAAGCCCAACACAGATTTTGGGTCCAACTCAATGAGTTTCATAGTTTGAGTTCAAGCACCCTTTAAAGCACGTTGGGTCCATTCAACTGCTTATGACAAGTCCCTAAGAACTTTTTAATCCTTTTCTAGCCTGAAGATAAAGAACCAATGAAATCATCAAAGCCTGAGCACACCAATGAAATAATAAAATGTGGCCCGAAGCACAGTTTCTTTCAGTTTCTCATTTTTGCAAACACTGGTTTATCTCACTTTTCCTTAAATTTTAGATATACTCCTTGACTTGAAAATTCACTTACATATTTCGAATATATGAACAAAACTATTATATTATATATATAAAAACTATTTTGTTTTATTAAATACAAAATCTTTATATTTGTTTCAGTAATGTGTACACTTTTTTCTGTGTATTTTATACTGTGCAGGATGCTAGACTTGTTACGATTCTTACCAT
Source organism: Protobothrops mucrosquamatus (assembly GCF_001527695.2). Classification (NCBI taxonomy): domain Eukaryota; kingdom Metazoa; phylum Chordata; class Lepidosauria; order Squamata; family Viperidae; genus Protobothrops; species Protobothrops mucrosquamatus. Next base: position 108,265 of record NW_015389048.1, on the reverse strand, counting down.
CTTTTTACACATTGCTCTTTGAATAGAGAAGTGTATTGCAAAATTCAGGTAAGTGAAAATTCCTTAAAGGCAACATTAAGTAAACTCACTTTAAAATCCAAAGGAAACAAATGTGAACTCTCCACCCCCGTAGTTTCTCCCTTCTCATCTCATCTGCCTTGAATGTCATTCCTGCTCAGAACATTATCACCACGCACAAAATTGGCAAAGGCAAGAAATAACTTCAAACTAGAAGGCACCTCTTAGGGAACTAGGAGTCAGCTACATCTAATAAACAACAGATGTAATTAACTTGGTTCTGCACTTTTTAATAGCCTGATCCTAAAAAATGATAATAAAGGCTCAGCATTGGGATTATAAACTTCTCCAGCAACATAACCTTATTTATTCTTTATTCAATTGTAGACAACTAGGCCAATTCTAGCAGCATAATGTTTTTTAACCTTTTTTTTAAAAAACTGTCATTTCAACTGAATGTATGGATGTTTAGAATTGATCCCACCAATGACATAAAATACTGGACATCTTGTAAAGTTATCTTTCCCATTAAAAGACCTCTTTTCACACAGAGTATTTGGATGTGTTTATCACATCGGTATACCACTAACTAAATCTTGTGTTTTATGATGGTTTTGTTGTAAGAAAGCACAAGACACAATACCATTACAAAAAACATAATCAAATTATTGCAGCTAAAATGATAATTCATTATAATCCTACTCAATTCCAGGTGTCATCAGCCCTCAAAAGCTCTCTGGAACGGTTTTGTTTTCATTGCTTTTCAAATAAGCACAACGTTCAGGAGAAGGCTGTGGGGCTACCATCAAGAAACACTGCCTCTGCGTCGCTTCTGATCTCATTATTTTTTTTTACACAAGGGATGCCCAACATTCCTACTTAAGAGGAGCATATTGAATGGATCCAGGCTACCTGGAGAAGGAAGTCATACAGGTATCTGGGAGCTAAGTCACGAAAGCTTTCAAGGTTAAAGCCATCACATTTACAGTATGCAGAAACCTCTTGAAAGCCAATGCAGGGCCTGCAGTTTGGATGATATATGGCTGCAGAAGGTCTCACTTGCCAGCACACAGACAGTGTATTCTGACCAATTACACTTTCTGAGTGGTCTTCAGAGGGACTTCCATGCAGAGAACACTGCAGCTGTTTATTCTGATGGTGATGAGGGTATGACTTATGGCTGCCAGACCCTCTCACTTGGGGCTGACCTGCTCTTTCAGGGAGTGTGTCTTTGCAAATTTTAAATGGCAAAAAATGAATAATGATGGCTGTAGCCCTAAACACATTTAGAAGAGAGTAAATTGCACTGATGAATACAGTTGTGTCATTACCAAAAGCCATGCTGTACAATATATAAAAAAAATATTGTTCCATCTGATCAGACCTGTAGTGATGCTGGGGATGGAGGAATAGCAAGAGATTCAGACGCTGGAAAAGGTGAAGGAAAATCTACACCTGTCAGTCCAAATAAAGCCATAGAGAACTCCACAAAGAATAAATCTCCAAAGAAAACCTCTACTGGGAGTGCGGAGGTTCCCATTTCAGAAGAGCTTTTCAAAAAGGAGAGGGTAAGCCCCAGTTTGCTTTTTGTTCTTCCCATCAGATCTGCTCCTTTAAGGTGGCTGAAAGTCAGGTAAGAAAAGAAATCCTTCCCCATAGAATTCCAAGTTGGAAATCAAGGAATTATTCAGCAAGATGCTGCAGATTAGAATTTATTTATTTATTTACTTATTTACTTACTTTACTTACTTACGGTACTTTCCTTTTGTATCTCTCCTTCAGAGAGAGGTTCTGGGCAGTAACTTATTTTATGGACTGTTATTGGAGCTGGGAAATTTTGTTTTGGGTCTGTGGTATGAAACATTTTGGCTGTGAGTGTGAAGGATGAAATCACCCTCTTCCAAAGTTACTGCTTATTTCTTCTTCTTTTGCCTCTCAACTTCCCTCTATAGTTCTTTAGTCTTGATGAGCATGATTAAGGCTTGAACGCTTAATGAATCAGTGGCTTTCACTTGGAAGGGAGAAAGGAGGAATGGACCTTAGCACACATTTATTCCCTCCCAGTTATATTTTCCAGGCTACTGATGGAAAGAGAATTGCCACTTGCCTTCTTCTAAGTAAACAGGGCAGAGAGGGATTTTCATCGGAAAAAATCAACAGCATCTTCCTATGAGTTGTGGGTAGATAATAGTAGGGTTGTGGAGAAGGGTTAGGAGTCTCCTTGTAGGAGTCAAAAGCACCCAGCCCCCCCCCCCCATGTTCCATGGATACATGCTCGGGCGCACCACATTTACAAGTGCTCATTCCTGATTGTTGTACACAACAGTGTATATTCCTGCCCTTCCCAATCAAAATAAGTTGCTCAAAGTGGCTAAGAAAGTATGTACATTATATATATATGTGTGATGCAAAACTATGATAATTAGCACAAGATTGTCCGATGAAAAACAGTACAGAATCAGGGGGAAAAGATAATTTAGATTAAGGTGACTCTAACATTTTTTTAAAAAATGGAATTTAAGCAGAAATGTTTCTAGAAGGGGACTTCACAGAAGAAGACACAAATAGAAGAAGTAACCCTAATCTCTTGAGGCAGAGAGTTCATCTTTAGGGCTCTGCAAAGAGCAGCTCCTCTCACTTGTCCCTTGAAACTATATATACACTGATTTCATGAGAAATAGATGTCAAGGATCAATATATGTGATCTGGAGAGAGGAAAGCAGAATCTTTGGCACTATATTTTAGCACTCCTTAGAACAGTTCATTCTCTTTTATACTTCAAATAAGGATTATATCACTGCTATTAAGTTCAATACAACATTATCTCTCAGTTGCAACAACACTGCATTGCAGAGGAAATTGATTTTTTTTATCTGTCTGTCTGTATGTCTGCCAGAATTTAGAAGGCTAATTCAGTGACCAAATTGAAAATACCAGAGGTAATAATATCTGATCCTTCGTTCCATCTGTATCTGATTCTGTAAAGTTGGAAGATGGTGTGTAGAAGGTGAAGATGGAGATGAAGATAGACTTTCCATAATGCCCAAAGGATGAAAATTCAGTTATACACTGAGGTAGAAATATGGCTTTACTTTATAAGTTAATAAAAAGAAAGGAAGAATTGTTAAAAGGAAACTCTCATAAGCAATTACATTTAGTTTGTATTTTATTTCAGTGTTTTTCTATTGCCTCCCAGCAGTGAATTCTATATAATTGGTGAAGGGTGGAAGAAAGGGCTTGAATCTTAAGCAGTGTACTTATCTAACAGAATTGTCACAAAATATTTGCATTTTGATCATAAAATAAATCTTGGGTTTTTAAAAATAAAACAAGTCTTATTCGTATACTTTTCCGTAAATCAAATGGTCTATTTTCCAAATTATGTTGATTTGATTGTGGTATTTGAAGTAAACATGCGTATTTACTTGTTAATAAGCCCTATCAAATCTTTATGGGCTTACACTCAGAATAGAATGCTAAGGAGTGCAGCCTTAGGCAGCAAAGTGAAAATTTTCATCTATTTATTGGGCCATTTAGCTGTGAAATTCAACAAGTTTATCAGTTCTTTTTTTAACAGAGCAGGTACTTCATTTACTGATAAAGAGTCATCTCAGTAATTGCCATTTGCCTTCAAAGTCTGACATGATGTGGCATAGTCTTAAAGATATAAATACAAGCATTCCAATGACCATCACTTTTTTTCATTGATCATTTCAATTGTCACCCAGTGTGGTTTTCCTGATCGATATTTGTGAGGGCTCACTAGTTTGACCCCATCAAACTTCATAACATCTTATTATTCTTTGTCATTTATGCCTTATACCAGAGGTCTCCAACCCCCCGGTGCGTGGACCGGTACCAGGCCGCGGCATGCCAACAGCCAGTCCGCACAAACAAGCAAAGCCCCATCTGTGGGATGCAGGCAGCACACAAAACCACGGTCCATGGAAAAATCTTTCTCCACGGAACCGGTCCCAAAAGGTTGGGACCTCTGCATTATACCATACTAGAGAGTCTTCTGGCATCAAAAGATGGTGATCTGAGCCTTTTGAAACATAAATATTATTTTACAGGAATATATTCAGAAAATCAGACAGGTCTAAATTGGGTTATGTAAAATTGTGGTATTCTTTTATATTATTCAGCACACAATTAACTGTGTAAAGGGATCTCTAGGTAGTAAAGATGGGACAAAAATTATGAATTATAATGGATATTGCTCTATCTGTTATATAAAAGAATTCACAAACCAGCATGACTAAGACATTCTACTAACATTTATAAAAACTAAAATAGCAGAATCTGCTAAAGTGCATTTTACATTTTAATATTTCTAAGGTTATAATATCAGTTTGGTTAACTTGATGTCGGGAAGACCATGGAAGCATGAACATAAGGAAAGGAAACACACATATGACTCCTCTCCAAATTGTGTCCTTCTATAATGAACAGAATGCAAACTAGTCAATGCTGAATGGAAACAGCAAAGTAGACAAGATAAACCAAAGTGAATTGGAATTATAATAATCTCAGTCTGATGTACTGACAAAGAATTAGAGGAGGTGCAAACATTTTTTCATTTCTTTGATTTAGGACCACCTGACTCCAAATGTAGCTCAGAGTTGAACAAAGAAAATGAAATACAATACCATTCAAAAATGGTACAACAGTTTAAAAAATACCTAAATAAATAACAGTGGATAAAAAGCAAGGTGGCAAATCTAGCCAACACAGTACTCCTAAGAGGCTCCAACCATTTTAGCTTAAAGCCTGGGAGTAGAGGTAAATCTTCAAGTCCTCTTGAATGTTATCAGTGTGGGAGGATAGTGTGGGAGGAGGTCCTTGTACTCTCTGAGATTGGTTGTTTTCTTGAAGATGTTTCGTTACCAAAATAGGTTAGCACCATTAGGCACTGATGATGTAATTTAGTTTGGTAATGAAATGTCTTCAAGAAAACAATCAAAGTCAAGGAACAACATGGATCCCATGAGCTACAACTATTCTCTTCTATGGTTCCCATTGCAGGAGGAATTTCATTCTAGAAAGCAAGCACTTTCTTTCCTAATGTATCCTGGTCTCTTGGCCTTATCCCCAGATCTCCCTTGTCTCCTACAGATGTTGTCCACTGTAACTTAAATTCACAGGACTGTATGGTTTTCTTTGTCTTAGGCATTATTCAGTTTAATGATAAAGCCCATGAAACACCAAAAAGAATTAGCCTGTGGACATCTAACTGAATGGACATATAGGCCACTTAGTCACAATCTTTCTGAATTATTTAATTTTAAGTCAAGACAATCATTTTTAAATGTTTATCTGCAAATGATATGCACATCATGTGCAGATGTCTTCTTTTATCCTCTGTTTTGATACTAGTTTTTGTCTCACTTCACTATATGTCCAAGGCCATCTTACATTCCATGCTCTTGCCTTACTATTGGCTTACAACTGGCAAAGCTGAATTGGCAAAGAAGCAAATTAGGGACAACTGAAGCAGGGGAAAAACAATGGAGGCAAGAGGTGATAAAGTCGGCTTTCTGTTAAATTTTATCGCTCAGATCCTACATGATAGGACAAACAAGGGCTGGATTTTGCAACTCTGCATATTGGTAACAGAAGTTATTTAATTATTTATTGCATATATTTCTGTACTGCCCAGTTCCCAAGACTCCAGGTGGTTCAAAAAAAAAAAAACAAAGGAAAAAAATTGGTACAACCCAAAACCAATAGCCATGATAAACAAATCAATTTTTTTGTGGCCACAGAGGATGAGATCACTAAGACCATTCAATTCAACTCTTTGGTCAGTGCAGGAATTCAAATGTCTGCTCATGAACATATCCAACAATGGGGAACTAATAATCTTGAATTACTGACTCTGTTGTTGAACCTTTTTTTTTTTACTGTTGTTTAAAAACACTTGTTCTAAAATTCCATTTGTCTTCTAGTAACAATTCATTTTCCTAGAATAAGGGAGACTTTCTGTACAGTACCTTTTTAAGTATTTGAAGAACACTAACATTTCCTCCCTTAGTTTCCTCAGTCTTTCTTCATTGGAATTAACTTTAATTTCCTGATCAGCCTCACTGCCCTTCTCTGAATTTGTCCTGGGCTGTCTAAATCCTTCTTTAAAATATGGTATGTAGAAGTGGACTTGGTACCTGAGGTGCTGAATAAATAAGTGCTGAATAAAATGGAAGTATTTCTTCCAGTGCTTTGAAAAGTCTGTTTCTAAACCTTCACTCTATTTATTCACCTTCAGTTTGCAGTACCCACTATTCCAAAATATATTTTACAGGTGCTGTTATCAGACAGGCATTTCTCAGCTTATACTTGTGCGTCTTAGTCCTATTTCCTAAATATATTGGGTTTTTTTTTGTTTGTACCCGTCTGTGTTAAAAAAAGTTTTCACAGCTCATGTCTCTAATCTATTCCAAATTTCACTTGTCTTCTAGAGTACTTGATAATCTTATGTCATCTGAGAAGTATCTTTTTCTCAATCTCTTCATATGTCATTAAAATGCTAAATAGTGCAGAACGTGAGATTGAAAAAATTGCATCTTATTAAATATCTGACTTTATTTTTATGAGAAACCACTGATGAGAACCTATTAAGAATGACTTTTATGCCAGCTATTTATTCACTTTAATTGACATGCCATTCAAGTCATGATTAAATAGCTTGTTAATTTTAATATTGTGGGATACTTTTATCAAATGTTTTGGTGAAATTAAGATATATTATGTATACAGCATTCCTGCGGTTCCTTAAATAAGGCCAGTCTGGCAAGGCTTTTCCTTGATAAAAGTGTGATGATTTGCCTTGTTTTTTGTGAATAAACTGATCTTTTATGATCTGCTCTAGAGTTTTCCAGATATTGTGGTACACCGAATGACACTAATTCCTCCCTGTATTCTTTCTTTATTTTGAAGATGGGGACACTTGTTTTCCATCAGTCATCTGGCAGTTCATCTAATCACTAGTTGTCCTCCAAGAGAAAATATTAAAATGTGTTGTTTTTCAGAATTTGGATTGTGATTAAAGTAAATCCCAAATCATGTTTGTTCAAACATTGCACATAATATTATCAGTAGCACGAACTTTGAAAAGTGTGTTCTACATTAAAATGTACAACGAAAGAAAAGGAGAGGAGAAATAAGGTAAAAAAATGTTTAAAAATAATTATATTCTAAGCCTATCTCAGTTCTTTTGATCGATCAGCCATTTGGAATAAAGTAAGGAAAAAATATTAACTTGTCTGTTTTCAATAACTATATCGTAAGGCTTTATTTTCATAAAGCTGTTGTACCTATCCCAGTATTTTATTCCTTTTTTAAAAAAAATATTCCAATGTATTAACATTAACATCTTAAAAAGCATTTTAAATAACTCTTCATAATATTAACAGTGAATATAATTACACAAAGCATGCATTAGCTTTTCACAGCAAGAACTATTCTTTCTTTAAACAAGTCTACACTCAGTTTTTATAATTCATCCTAGCCACAAACATCTCAGGGTAGTCAAGTGATCCTCTCTGAATCTCAGAAAGTCTGCTAATTGCTACTGATGACAGGTGAGAGATTCTTCATGATTAATTATAATGCATGCTCAAATGATTCACAGAACATGTGAGTTCAAATCATCTGCATATGGATCTAAGAGAATTTTTTTTTAATGTTTGCTACTAACATGCACATAGTGAGAGTGAAAAAAACACTAACACAACCAAAAGCATAAAGTGATAGGCATGATGGCTTTATTCAGAATTGTGGGGCTAAACCATAGACCATGAATATGGCACCTTCAAAATACTTTTCATTTTAGATTTCAGTTTTCTTTTCATTCTTTTTTTTTGGTTGCCCAAACCTGATTTTGCCCTTCAATTTATCAATCACATTGCTAAATAAGAAAAAAAAACTATTTGAAAGAGAAATCATTAAAATAAATTTAATCTCAACAGTTAACATGGGATATTCAATTTTACACTGGAATGAAATTGGATATAAATACCTCCTGCTCTTACCAGTGGGTGGTGTTATTCCATGTATTAAGGTATGAAGCAGACAAGAAAAAGATAAATCTTTCATAAGTACAACATATAAAAGACAGTTGGTACAACAATCTTGCATTAAAATTCAACTGGGTATTTTTCTAAACAGATGGAATTTCACGAGCATAAGAAATACCCTACAATGTTTTCCCAAAAGTGAGACCTACCCCGAAAATAAGCCCTAGCTTGAGTTTTGGGGTGGGCCTAATAATAAGCCTTACCCCAAAAATGAGCCCTAGTTTTGGGGTGAGGCACACACCTAAAAATCAAGCTAGGGTGGGGGTGAGGGGTGGAGCTTACCATTGCAGCCAGGCCTCCCATGGATCGACACTTGCCTCGCCGGAAGGAGCAGCTTCCTTCTGCAGCTGAGAATGGAACTCGGCCTGCATTTAAAGGCCTCTGACTGCAAAATGCAGGCAGAGCTCCATTCTCAGCTGCAGAAGGAAGCTGCTCCTTCGGCCGCAGAAGAAGTGAGACGGCTGGGTGGGGCTGTCAGTGCCACCACCACGAGGTGAGTGGAAAAGATCCACTGAAAATAAGACCTAGTGCCTCTTTTGGAAGCAAATAAATAAATAAATAAATGTAAGACCGGGTCTTAATTTCAGGGAAACATAGTATTACAAAATGCTGTTGAATTATGTTTACTGCTGCATTTGGATTTGAAGCAGAAATCTCATACCTTTTCACTTACATGCAATAGCAACTAGAGTGGTTAACTGACATTCACCAAGTGTACTGATGAATATGAGCTGAGAAGCCATTTAAGATTGCTTTTCAATACACCAAATCTTACACCTGTACTACTTAGCTGAACAATATTAAGTGATTCAGCAATATTAATTGAAATAACCACATATGCCACTTCTTTTAAGGAACGCCAAACATGGCTTTGATAGAGTCAGTTATTTGATAACCTCACAAATGATAGATTGGTTTCAGACCAAGTCAAATAACATCTTCCAAGTTTTGTCCAACCATTTTCTGACAGCTTTGATAGTTGTTCCTAATGAAATACTTCATTTACAGATACAGGTAGCCCTCGACTTACAAGTTTGTTTAGTGACTGTTTGAAATTACAAAGGCACCGAAAAAAGTGACTTATGACAGTTTTCACACTTATGACCATTGCAACATTCCCTGTGGTCATGTGATCAAAATTCGGAAAGCTTGGCAACTGACTCATATTTATGATGGTTGCAGTGTCCCGGGTTCACGTGATCACCTTTTGTATCCTTCTGACAAGCAAAGTCAATGGGGAAGCCAGATTCACTCAATTGCAGTGATTCAGTGAACAATTGTGGCAAGAAAGGTCCTAACAGCTTAACAACTGTCTTGCTTATCAACAGAAATGTTGGGCTCAATTGTGGTCATAAGGTGAGGACTACCTGTATTTTAATAATTCTGATCACTTGAATGTTTGCAGTGACAATGAATTCTGCTCATTTTACATGTCTATATTTCACTGTTTTCAATACACTTTTTCTCAAGTGTAAACTAGGCATATATTAACCATTACAAAAACTAGACTAAATTAGGATGTTTTCTGACAAAGGTTGTTTTTGATGTTGATTTTTCCTGATTTGGGATATTTACTGTTGCTTTCATATTAACAGCACAACTTTAAAAAAAAAGACACTATAGATTAAAAAAAAATCCTTTTGATGTTTTTCTTCCCTTTTCAACTTTAAGTCCATAGCACAAAATCAGCCGTTCCATTAGCTGCCTTAGGGATTCAAAAATCAAGCATAGTGAATGAAACACAACACCTTCCTCAAAGTAATTTGTATACCTGCTGCTGAATTCAACTTTTTTTTTTTTCAGTTTACTGGCCCATCTTCTAAAATATTTTATTTCCTTGAATGGTACCTGCAGACAGACATGCAGGCTGTTTTTAGGTGGTAAGTTTAGGAGGAAGATGTTGGCTGTGTAGTATTTCGGTTCTGATTCCCAGAAGGTGCCGCTGAGAAAACCAGCACCTTAATCTTGCAGTGACTCAGGATTGCACATCAGCCTTTTGCGCTTCCTGTGCAGTCCCAAGAAATATATGTCGTTGCTTTGAAGGCTTGCAGACAACTGTTACGCTTATTTTATGTTCCTGGGCCTTCTAAAGAACCTTTTGGAATCAAATCTGAAGTACTGCGCAGGTCCAAGAGTTCCATGAAGCTATTTCTGTTTATGGTTCACAATAACATACAACTGCAATATCTTCCATGTGGTCTTGTTTAAACCTATTTTTGTTGCAGTGTTTTTATAGCTTCAATGGCAGGAGTCAGTCCTGTACTCTGATGGTGCAAGGTCTCGTAGGAGATTAGGCTTTTCTTGAAGAAAGTGAACTGTGAGCCTGCATTTCCACAATGAGGGAAACGGTGGCTTTTGATCATAGCAGATTATTAGATCAAAGGCGAGAACAGGGCCATTAAAATACATGTGAGCCATTGCTCTGTATCAATGTATTAGTTGTAGTTTGAAATGCAATTTTCAACACAGGAATTAAAGTTTGCCTGATGGGGTTTGGAAGTCTCATGTGCTGTACGGCAAACAGCTTTGGAAACCTGCCTCAATTTCAGAAATGGTTGGTAGTAAAAAAAAAAAAAAAGTAACAAATGGCTTTGTTTTGTGAAAAATATGGGCATGGCTTCCCTCAACTATTTATTTATTTACTTTATTTAAACTAGAATGCAACTGTTTTATCAGGGGTCCTTGGTGCTCTCTGATCTTGGCTGTTTTCTTGCAGACCCAAACTTGGTAACATTATCAGTGCTAGATTACCAAGCTCGGAGAGCTCCAAGGACCCGTCATTTTATCCCCGAGCTACAAAAATTCTCCTTTTATTGGTAACTATTTTATATCATTTTGATGGATCCAAATCTTGACCAGATGGATCGATTTTACTGCAGCGAAATCCTTTAATACTGGTGGCATTTGGATCAGATTTAAAACAGGTTAATTTATTATTAAACTATATATTTTATGAACATCCTCTGCTCGGTGGGAATATTTGATTTTACTGAACAGAATCCTTGAATGTGACAGTTGAAAGCAGAAGAACATTGGAGCATGTTCGATATTTTTCTGCCTGTTTTTTTAAATTAAAAATGTATATTTTTGTGAATTTATACACTCCTAGCGGCTACTTTGGAAAAACAGCTAAGTGCACATTATGTTCTTGAATGAACAAAAAGAAAGAATTAACTCCTCGCTTTGGGATTCTTCTTTCAACAGCTGCTTTTGAGTTTGCTTTTCCATTGAAAAAAGAAAAGGACATATTTAATTACAAATTGTATGGTATAATTTTAAGCATCTCCCTTAAGGCATGTAGATAGTCATATGGTATGCCCATCATCCATGGAACACATTTTGGTGCTTACTGTGTATGGTTGTGTTACTTTCAGCAAAAAAACTGCAGTTACCATTTTATGTACAAGGCTTGATTTGTAAGCAACTCTACAGTAATTGCTCGTGCAATCTTTATCAAAAGATGTTGTCTACAACTGACATTTGAAGTGGTACAGGTTACTTCTTACAGTTAAAACTGGCCATTTTCCAAAGCGTTATACTACAGTGTCTTGATATTTATTTATTAAAACTATGTATATGGCCGGCCATCTCCCAATACAATCTGTGGGGAGGGGCTAAGAGAACATAAAACAATAGAAAACAATATGAACAAAGAGTTAAGGGGGGTTAGATTTAGAAATAAAGCTTTCTACTAGCAGTTGGTGTGGTTTCCTTCCTTATCCATTTGGGTATATGTTTGTGTGCATTAGTTGCTAAACACATATGTATATGTTTGTGTGCATTAATTGCTAAAAGCAAATGTACATACCATGTTCATGTCAATGCCATTGGTGTACGTCCATGCATGCTGGAAATATTCTTCGAGCCGCTGCCTCAGTGGGTTGGGAATCTGATGAAAGCGAATGAACTCTTTCACACGTAGCATCTGCATGTGATACCGTGCCGTTCCAGAATATAGTCTTTGGATTATTGCAGATACATTTCCAAAAATGCTTGCATACATTAATGCTGGGTTAAAATAAAACAAGCAAACAAGTGGTTGGCTAATATCATTGTACCCATACAAAATTACTTATATATCTTAAAATATTTGTAATACAATAGTTTTCGAAAACCCCACATCTTACAGAGGAGGCAACTGAAAGGGATATATGCCTCTTGCCACTTATATTGTCCCAATTAAGTACTCAGCCTTGGACACTTGTCCAGGCACCACATAGAGGCACGGGATCATGCATTATGAAATGAAAACTTAATGCTCCATTCCTAAAAATATGTGAGGTAGGAGAACTACACAAAGTGGTTTACAGTTACTCGATGAATCACTCTAACCTGATGGGATGATTCCTGCAAAGCTGCAATTTACAGTACTTCTAACATGTTCCTAACATGCATTATCCAGATATGTTATTTGATACTGCATCCAATTGTATTTTCCCAATAAAAAACATCAATTTTTCTACAAATATGTGCCAAAGAGTATCGTTATTTGACTGTCTTATGTCAACCACGGTGTTCTGCTTTCTTTTCTCCTGGCATGTCTTGGCATAGCATAGTCCTGCCCTATTATGTCAACTACACAAATCCAGGCTGGCTAACTTGTCTCACCACTGAATGAAGATGGACTGTAATATTACCCTGGCTTAGTTTTTAACAGTTTAATGATGAAATAAGTCATATGAGAGCCCAAAGAACATTAAGTATTTAAAACAGTTGGTCAGAAGAGAAGTTCGGCTTTTCATTGGACTGCATCCAACATCATAACAGAATAACAGAGTTGGAAGGGAGCTTGGAGGTCTTCTAGTCCAACCCCCTGCTCAGGCAGGAAACCTTATACCATTTCAGACAAATGGTTGTCCGATCTCTTCTTTAAAACTTCCAGTGTTGGAACATTCACAACTTCTGGAGGCAAGTCGTTCTACTGATTAATTGTCCTGTCAGGAAATTTCTCCTTACTCCTAGGTTGCTTCTCCCCTTGGTTAGTTTCCATCCATTGCTTCTTGTCTTGCCTTCTGGTGCTTTGGAAAATAGTTTGACCCCCTCTTCTTTATGGCAGTCCCTTAGATTTGGAACACTGCTATCATGTCACCCCTATTCCATCTTTTCATTAAACTAGAGATACCCAATTCCTGCAACAATTCTTTATATGTTTCAGCCTCCAGTTCCCTAATCATCTTTACTGCTCTTCTCTGTACTCTTTTGGCTGTGCAAGTGAACTTTCCTTTAATTGCCCTCAACTCTGCTTCAGAGGAATCTCCTAAATGGAGTGGATTTGGGAGTAGATAGAGCAAGATGAATCCTGTATAAACAGTCTCCAATAGATCTAAACTGCTGAAATATTAGAAGACTGGAGCAAAGACTATTCTGTATTCTCAGGTCATACAATTTCCCTACAAAATATTTTGGGCTCAGTTCCTGCCATCAAGTATACCTGATAACCTGGAGGTTTTTACATGCTAATCGGTAAACATAACCATTGTTTATTCCAATCATCCAGTTGCCCAAAGCTTGCATGACCACAAACAGCAAGAAATATGCCAGGCTAAAATATTGTACTACAAACATTGTACTGCATTAAGTGGACTTGAACATAGACTTGAGCACATACTCATAGCACTGAGTTAGTTTCACCAGACTGACATCTAACTTCACCTTTAAAGCACTTAACGTTACTTGGATTATACATGTACTTAAAATGCCCCAGAAGAGCTAAACAGAAAAGGACATAAAGGGGGCATGAAGTCACAAAGAAAGCATTCAATGCTATGATTGTGGAAAGTTCTTTTTTAGTCTCCTGTAGACTTCTCCACAATTGGTTTGGATAAAGGTGACGAAAAAATGTGGCAAGTATACATAAAACAGAACATCACTTTGCAATATTACAACAATTCTATGATGCGCCACTGCTGAGGCAACAAATTTTGGGACTGAACCATTTGTCTTGTCTTTTTAAAACACACTCCAGTTCGATTGATATTTATAACTGTTTATCATTATTTTTAGATCAGGGTGACAAACTTATTTTTGGCTTGCCTGCCCTGATCAAGGGCAGTTGCGGAATAATCAAACTTTTTATAACATTACTTAATGTTAGTCTCCTAAAACAGGTCTTTTCAACCTTTTCACCCATTGTACCACTTTTAGGATATGGCAATATCCGAGTACCACCAGTCGCCTAGCAAAGTGTCAAAAACTTGATGACCAAAAAAAAAAAAAAAAAAAGGAAAAAAGTGATAAAGTACAGGTAGTCCTCAACTTACATCAGTTCGCTTAGTGACTGTTCGAAGTTACAATGGCACTGAAAAAGTGCCCCCCAAGCCACAGCCGAGCAAGCATTTCTGTTGAGGATTGGCAGTGGGGGTGGGATGGGGGTGTTTGGTTTTTATTCCCCCGTCTGCTGGGTGGTTGCAGCAGGTTTTGGTCACTTCACATGACCCTGGGACACTGTGACCATCATAAATATGAATCAGTTGCCAAGCATCTGAATGTAAATCACAAGACCCTGGAGGTGCTGCAACATTCCAGCTGATCAGTGCTTCTTCTGGGCCCAGCTGGAGCCTGGCACTGATCCTGACAGCCCCGAAGAAGCGCTGATCCTGGCGCTTCCGCTGAGCTCTGACAGCCCTGCAGCTCCAGCCGTCTCTCGCTCAGACTTGTACGGTGCTGCCACCGATTCAGCTCATTCCCCTCCCCCGCTACCACTTTTCTAGGATGGTCGTGTACCACCTGCCAGGTGCCAATGTACCACAGGTGGTACCCGTACCACTGGTTGAAAAGCCCTGGACTAAAACACAAAACAGAGACTGATGTAATAATAATATTGGTCAGACTTAATTTGCCTCTAAATCCTCACAAGTGGGGAAAAAAGTTTTGGGAGGTGTCCATATTTAGGGAGTGCAAGGAGTATCATACGTACTTTTAAACTACCTCCCAAGCTCCTTGCCAGGCATGAACAACCAAATCCACGTGTGTAGAGTTGAAACTAGCTATCTCACCACAGGGCAACTCTGGGAGACTTACAATTAAGAATCATTGTGTTGGAAGGATCGATTTAGGCCACTGAGACCAACTTCACTGTAGATATTCAAATTAAAGCGTCTATCCAACAGATGGTTGTCTAGGTTCTACATGGACACATCTAGTGAAGAGAACTTCATTGCCACTTTTGGACATCAGTGTTGAAACATTTTACTAATATTAAATTGAAATCTGTTCTTTATCCTGTGTTATGCATATGGCTATCTTGATTTCATTTCTCTATGATATCATTTTGGGTATTTGCTATTACATCATCCTTTATTCTTCTCTAGGCTAAACATGACCAGATCCTTCGATCTTTCTTCTTATGATTAGTTTCTATCTCAAGTGATCCTTGTGGCCTGTCAGTAAATCTGTTAATATGGAATAAAAAACTAGACATAATATTCATGGGGGCCTTACCACCTTGAAATAAATCGTAACTATTACTTCCCATGATTTGCAGAGAAACTCATTTTTGAAGCAATAACACATTGTTAAATTATATTGTTTGAATAAACTATTGTTCCAAGATGCTTTTCACTGTAATATTGCAAAGCTAAGTATTCCTACTTTCACTCTGTGTATTTGATCTGTTTCCTAAGTGAAGATTTTTATGTTTGCTTCTATTAATGTTATTTAGTATTTTCAGCCCTTTTCTCTAAGCTAGGGAAAACATTTTTTACAGTCCCAGAAATTAATGCTTTGATATCCCAGTTGATATATCTCTCCATTTAATCAGTACCCTTTGAACAAATGTTAAGCAATATATATATACATATACATATATATATATATATATATATATTTGTCCACTTTATTATTATGCCATCCACCCTACACTTAACTGGTTTGTTAATAGGTCAGGGTATTTTATCAAACGTTCAGGCAATGGTTTTCTTGTGATGCACTATGGAAGTGAAAGTAGATTTTTAAGAAATGGGACAGAAAAAGTATTTTGGACTGTAGTACTACAGAAGACTTCTGAGAAGGTCATGGATAGCCAAGAAAACAATAATTGAACAAATCAATCAGGGTTCTCACTCAGGTAGGTACAGATGACCAAGATCAATTATTATACTTTGGACACATCATCAAGAAGTCCACTCTGCTGGGAAAGGTGAAAGGAAAGAACAGAAAAAACAAACTAGTAAGGTGGATGGACTCAATTACAGCAATATTGCATGTCTGTTGGAAGATCTGAAAAACTAGGCTGGGGATAGATCATCCTGGAGAAAAGAATGCGGTCATTAAGCATCAATGCTAACTTGATAACATAATCATTTTATTAAATGCTTTGATGAAATCAAACTATGTTGCATTTACAGCACTCCCACAATTTATTAAGAAAGTTAATCATAAAATTAATGTTAGTAGTTGCCTTATTTTTGAAAAATGTATGCTGTCATCTGGGAAGTAATACATTCTTTTCAGAGTGTTTATAGATTATTTTTATGATTCGCTGCAAATTTTTTATGTATCAGAGTAACTGGCCTCTGTTTCTTTGGATCTTCCTTTTCTCTCTTTTTAAGATAGGGACAGTATTTGGCACTTCAAATTCCTTAGAGCTTTATTTGTTCTCCAGGACTTCTCAAAGATATTGGAGAAAAATTCAGCCAACTCCGCTCCATCAGGCTTTCAAAGTTCTGTAACTGTAGCCTATTTCAATAAAGTAAAATTTCCAGCTAGAATTCTAGAATCTGTTTCCTGATTTGGCTTAGTTCAAAGGGTTGATGCAGGCTGAGACATAACAGTCATAATGAACAAGGTCCTACATTTGAGGTTCTCATGCTGGAAGTCTATCACACCTCAGCATTTTCCCCCTAGAAATGAGCAAAATTACTGGGGAATGCTTGAGAGAGATGCCTCCATATGGCCTGGTGCTTATGACATTACCTTGTGTTTCAGCAGCTTCTCTACTGCCAAAAGAGCAGAAGGTCTAAACTTTTATCGTCCCTTCACTAATCAGAGGAGGGATGCTTGAAGCAGAGTAATTAACTGCAGGGATATAAAGAGAGTTTCCATTAAGCTCATCTAATCCTTCAACCTTGCGGAGGAATAAGGTCAATAAGTCTCACAAGTTGCCAAAGAGTTCTTTGCACTCAGCAATGTCCTTAAGAGGAAAGCCACGAGGCTTTGAAAACTGCTGCCCCTATAACCAAAGAGGCCAACGACTTTGGGTCCCCACAGGAAGCCTGTTCTTGGGGGGAAGTAAAAGTAAGAGCAGGTGCAATGAATTGGAGAAGAGCAGGAAGGGTGAAGGATTCCTATTTCCTTAGTTTTTTTTCTTATATCCAATAAGTGTGGACGCTTGCCGGCTGAACCCATGCTGCTTCTGGAAGTCCATTTTAGGCCTCGGAGGCCTGGAGGAGGTCTCCCAGGCCTAGAATGGCCCGCCGGAAGTGCATTGATATCACTTCTGGAAGTCTGTTCTAGATCTGGAGGCCTCCCAGGCCTAGAATAGCTCACAGGAAGTGACATCAACACACTTCCGGAAGTCCTTTCTAGGCCTTGGAGGCCAGGCCTGCATCCACACAGAGAACCAGATGTTAAGGATAGGATAGGATAGGATAGGATAGGATGGGATAGAATAGGAACTGGAAGGGACCCTGGAGGTCTTCTAGTCCAGGGCTTTTCAACCAGTGGTACGGGTACCACCTGTGGTACATGGGCACCTGGCAGGTGGTACGCGACCATCCTAGAAAAGAGGTAACGGGGGAGGGGAATGAGCTGAACCGGTGGCAGCACCGCACAAGCCTGAGCGAGAGATGGCTGCAGCTGCAAGGCTGTCAGGACTCAGCGGAAATGCCAGGATCAGTGCCACTTTCCAGCTGATTGGTGCTTCTTCGGGACTGTCAGGGCTCAGTGGAAGTGCCAGGATCAGCGCCAGGATCCAGCTGGAGCTCGGCGCTGATCCTGGCGGTTCTGCTAAGCCCAGAAGAAGCGCCGATCAGCTGGAATGTTGCAGGGTCTTGTGATTTACATTCAGATGCTTGGCAACTGATTCATATTTATGACGGTCACAATGTCCCAGGGTCATGTGAAGTGACCAAAACCTGCTGCAACGACCCAGCAGATGGGGGAATAAAAACCAAGCACTCCCCCACCCCATCCCTGCTGTCAATCCTCAACAGAAATGCTCACAACAATGGAAACCTCAGACAGGAGGAAGAGCACCACCGGGTGGGCAGGCAGGTGTCTTGCTCGGCTGTGGCTTGGGGGGCACTTTTTTCAGTGCCATTGTAACTTTGAACAGTCACTAAGCGAACTGTTGTAAGTCGAGGACTACCTGTACTTTATCACTTTTTTGGGGGGGTCAAGTTTTTTACACCTTGCTAGGCGACTGGTGGTCCTCGGATGTTGCCATATCCTAAAAGTGGTACAATGGGTGAAAAGGTTGAAAAGCCCTGTTCTAGTCCAGCTCCCTGCTCAAGCAGCCAAGTTAGCAGTAGAAACAGCAACTTTTTTGGGGAGAGTCAGTTTTGTTTCCTAGACTAGTCCCTGTAGTTTTCTTGGCAAGATTTCAGAAGTGATGTGTCCTTGCCTTCTTCCTAGGCAGAGACTGACTGGTCCAGGGTCAGCCAACTGCTTTATGTCTAAGACAGAACTAGAGGTCACAAGTGTTTAGCCTGGTGCTTTCACCACTATATCAAACAGGCTCTCCAGGAACAGCAACATTCTTAAAGGGATCTTGTGTTACTTAGTGACTTGCATATGCTTAGAACCACATTCTCTAAAAGGGACCTTGCTGAATTGAAATCCCCAACAACGCTAGAGACACTTTTCTGACTATTCTTTCTTGTCTGTAATACAACAGCTTAATTAGTTGTATTTCACCTATGAAGCTTCTGTTGTTAGCTAGTTACTGAATGAAGGCCTGAGTTGCTGGAGGGGTGAAATTTATTGCTATGCCTGACGTGAAGTCTGACATAACAGAGTGCATTTGCCAATTCTCATAAATGTGCATGTTCATAAATGGAATTAAGACCAATAAAATGGTGTGACGATAGTGGATTGAGAGCTTTTCTCTTGTCATATTGCTAGCATTTGAGAGACAGACAATCAAACTGATTATCAGGAGATTTGGTAAAAAATATATAAACAAGTATTTATTGAAGCAATATGTCGATTCAACCCTAGCTTATGGAATTATGGAATTGCAAATAGAGTTTTGCATTAAACTACATAAAATACACATATTACTGGAATACCCTTTGTTATGGAAAAGGGCAAATACAGGTATGAAACCCAATTGTTTCATATCCTGACTATGAACTGCCCTTATAAGTCTAGCTAGTCACTTTTGGAAACATGATATTAGATTAAATGGACTTTGGTGTGATCCAGAAAAGATCCTGTTTCCCCTGAGCTTTATCTTGAGTTACTCAGAATGGCCTATTGCCACTTTATTGCTTCTCTGGATATTATTAGATTCCATGTTCTGAACTTACAGGATCTATCTTCTGAATCTGATCATTACATTTCAAGACTTAAACCCACACCTTAACCTTGTGGTATGGAGAATGATCCACTGAGAGCTCCAATTTTGAGCAGATTCCTAACTCCCCTTTGATCATCAAGAGCTACTTTCAGATGGAAGGCTTTTGAAACTACCGGTCAAAATACATACTGTAATGTAGTTATTCATTTTTTTCCCCTCCTGGGCAAATTTTAACAAATATTGTATGGTGGTTGAAAAAAGAGAGAAGAGGGAGAAATTTCATCAATCAGATCAGGTGACTGAAAAAAGTGCCTGATCTGGAAGCACCTACACTGGCTATGGCATCATTAATGTTTTAGTCCATACGTTTAATAAGTTGATCTTTCTAAATTACAGTTTCATTTCATCCCAGCTTCTAATAAGGAAGACTTAAATACGCTCATTTTAAAAAGTTATTTGTTGAGTCTATCAAATTTCTCACTTGTTTATACTACAGATATAAGACTCAGCATCAAGTTGAAAACTTAAGCTACACAAAAAATAAAATCACCCCCCCCCCCCAAATAGCCTTTCATCCTTTACAAAGTGGTAGTGGAGATGGCATTTTATTATTGGTATTATTACTAACAACATAAAATGAAAAACAATAAAATTTAGATCAGAATAGAAAATTAAAGTTTTAACTTGGCTTAAAAAATAAATTTGAAGGTCCTGAGAGTTCTAGAACTTGCATCTTAAAAAATCCTGGGATTTGGGTTGTGACTGTGGACACAATAAATCCTCACACCAGAGAAAGTGTACCCTTACATAAACAGGGATAACTCAAAATTTATTCTATGGAATTACAGAATTGATACAAAATCTATGTAATTGGTGGGCATCTAATTCTTAGCTATAACTTCTGTGTAATTTTATCAGTAATGAAGACAGCCTCTCACAATTATGTACATTTATGTCTTTTCTCTTCCTCAATATAAATTGGAAACAAGGAATTAACTAATAAAGTTAGCTGATGATTAACTTATTCTGCATACAGTATAAACTATTAGGGTTGGCAAAANGAAGAGAAGTTCGGCTTTTCATTGGACTGCATCCAACATCATAACAGAATAACAGAGTTGGAAGGGAGCTTGGAGGTCTTCTAGTCCAACCCCCTGCTCAGGCAGGAAACCTTATACCATTTCAGACAAATGGTTGTCCGATCTCTTCTTTAAAACTTCCAGTGTTGGAACATTCACAACTTCTGGAGGCAAGTCGTTCCACTGATTAATTGTTCTGTCAGGAAATTTCTCCTTACTCCTAGGTTGCTTCTCCCCTTGGTTAGTTTCCATCCATTGCTTCTTGTCTTGCCTTCTGGTGCTTTGGAAAATAGTTTGACCCCCTCTTCTTTATGGCAGTCCCTTAGATTTGGAACACTGCTATCATGTCACCCCTATTCCTTCTTTTCATTAAACTGATTCCTGCAACAATTCTTTATATGTTTCAGCCTCCAGTTCCCTAATCATCTTTACTGCTCTTCTCTGTACTCTTTTGGCTGTGCAAGTGAACTTTCCTTTAATTGCCCTCAACTCTGCTTCAGAGGAATCTCCTAAATGGAGTGGATTTGGGAGTAGATAGAGCAAGATGAATCCTGTATAAACAGTCTCCAATAGATCTAAACTGCTGAAATATTAGAAGACTGGAGCAAAGACTATTCTGTATTCTCAGGTCATACAATTTCCCTACAAAATATTTTGGGCTCAGTTCCTGCCATCAAGTATACCTGATAACCTGGAGGTTTTTACATGCTAATCGGTAAACATAACCGTTGTTTATTCCAATCATCCAGTTGCCCAAGCTTGCATGACCACAAACAGCAAGAAACATGCTAGGCTGAAATATTGTACTACAAACATTGTACTGCATTAAGTGGACTTGAACATAGACTTGAGCACATACTCATAGCACTGAGTTAGTTTCACCAGACTGACATCTAACTTCACCTTTAAAGCACTTAATGTTACTTGGATTATACATGTACTTAAAATGCCCCAGAAGAGCTAAACAGAAAAGGACATAAAGGGGGCATGAAGTCACAAAGAAAGCATTCAATGCTATGATTGTGGAAAGTTCTTTTTTAGTCTCCTGTAGACTTCTCCACAATTGGTTTGGATAAAGGTGATGAAAAAAAGGGACAAGTATACATAAAACAGAACATCACTTTGCAATATTACAACAATTCTATGATGCACCACTGCTGAGGCAACAAATTTTGGGACTGAACCATTTGTTTTGTCTTTTTAAAACACACTCCAGTTCGATTGATATTTATAACTGTTTATCATTATTTTTAGATCAGGGTGACAAACTTATTTTTGGCTTGCCTGCCCTGATCAAGGGCAGTTGTGGAATAATCAAACTTTTTATAACATTACTTAATGTTAGTCCCCTAAAACAGGGCTTTTCAACCTTTTCACCCATTGTACCACTTTTAGGATATAGCAATATCCGAGTACCACCAGTCACCTAGCAAAGTGTCAAAAACTTGATGACCAAAAAAAAAAAAGGAAAAAAGTGATAAAGTACAGGTAGTCCTCAACTTACATCAGTTCACTTAGTGACTGTTCAAAGTTACAATGGCACTGAAAAAGTGCCCCCCAAGCCACAGCCGAGCAAGCATTTCTGTTGAGGATTGGCAGCGGGGGTGGGATGGGGGTGTTTGGTTTTTATTCCCCCCGTCTGCTGGGTGGTTGCAGCAGGTTTTGGTCACTTCACATGACCCTGGGACACTGTGACCGTCATAAATATGAATCAGTTGCCAAGCATCTGAATGTAAATCACAAGACCCTGGAGGTGCTGCAACATTCCAGCTGATCAGTGCTTCTTCTGGGCCCAGCTGGATCCTGGCACTGATCCTGGTGCTTCCACTGAGTCCTGACAGCCCCGAAGAAGCGCTGATCCTGGCGCTTCCGCTGAGCCCTGACAGCCCTGCAGCTCCAGCTGTCTCTCGCTCAGACTTGTACGGTGCTGCCACCGGTTCAGCTCATTCCCCTCCCCCACTACCACTTTTCTAGGATGGTCGTGTACCACCTGCCAGGTGCCAATGTACCACAGGTGGTACCCGTACCACTGATTGAAAAGCCCTGGACTAAAACACAAAACAGAGACTGATGTAATAATAATATTGGTCAGACTTAATTTGCCTCTAAATCCTCACAAGTGGGGAAAAAAGTTTTGGGAGGTGTCCATATTTAGGGAGTACAAGGAGTATCATACGTACTTTTAAACTACCTCCCAAGCTCCTTGCCAGGCATGAACAACCAAATCCACGTGTGTAGAGTTGAAACTAGCTATCTCACCACAGGGCAACTCTGGGAGACTTACAATTAAGAATCATTGTGTTGGAAGGATCGATTTAGGCCATTGAGACCAACTTCACTGTAGATATTCAAATTAAAGCGTCTATCCAACAGATGGTTGTCTAGGTTCTACATGGACACATCTAGTGAAGAGAACTTCATTGCCACTTTTGGACATCAGTGTTGAAACATTTTACTAATATTAAATTGAAATCTGTTCTTTATCCTGTGTTATGCATATGGCTATCTTGATTTCATTTCTCTATGATATCATTTTGGGTATTTGCTATTACATCACCCTTTATTCTTCTCTAGGCTAAACATGACCAGATCCTTCGATCTTTCTTCTTATGATTAGTTTCTATCTCAAGTGATCCTTGTGGCCTGTCAGTAAATCTGTTAATATGGAATAAAAAACTAGACATAATATTCATGGGGGCCTTACCACCTTGAAATAAATCGTAACTATTACTTCCCATGATTTGCAGAGAAACTCATTTTTGAAGCCATAACACATTGTTAAATTATATTGTTTGAATAAACTATTGTTCCAAGATGCTTTTCACTGTAATATTGCAAAGCTAAGTATTCCTACTTTCACTCTGTGTATTTGATCTGTTTCCTAAGTGAAGATTTTTATGTTTGCTTCTATTAATGTTATTTAGTATTTTCAGCCCTTTTCTCTAAGCTAGGGAAAACATTTTTTACAGTCCCAGAAATTAATGCTTTGATATCCCAGTTGATATATCTCTCCATTTAATCAGTACCCTTTGAACAAACGTTAAGCAATATATATATACATATACATATATATATATATATATTTGTCCACTTTATTATTATGCCATCCACCCTACACTTAACTGGTTTGTTAATAGGTCAGGGTATTTTATCAAACGTTCAGGCAATGGTTTTCTTGTGATGCACTATGGAAGTGAAAGTAGATTTTTAAGAAATGGGATAGAAAAAGTATTTTGGACTGTAGTACTACAAAAGACTTCTGAGAAGGTCATGGATAGCCAAGAAAACAATAATTGAACAAATCAATCAGGGTTCTCACTCAGGTAGGTACAGATGACCAAGGTCAATTATTATACTTTGGACACATCATCAAGAAGTCCACTCTGCTGGGAAAGGTGAAAGGAAAGAACAGAAGAAACAAACTAGTAAGGTGGATGGACTCAATTACAGCAATATTGCATGTCTGTTGGAAGATCTGAAAAACTAGGCTGGGGATAGATCATCCTGGAGAAAAGAATGCGGTCATTAAGCATCAATGCTAACTTGATAACATAATCATTTTATTAAATGGTTTGATGAAATCAAACTATGTTGCATTTACAGCACTCCCACAATTTATTAAGAAAATTAATCATAAAATTAATGTTAGTAGTTGCCTTATTTTTGAAAAATGTATGCTGTCATCTGGGAAGTAATACATTCTTTTCAGAGTGTTTATAGATTATTTTTATGATTCGCTGCAAATTTTTTATGTATCAGAGTAACTGGCCTCTGTTTTTTTGGATCTTCCTTTTCTCTCTTTTTAAGATAGCGACAGTATTTGGCACTTCAAATTCCTTATAGCTTTATTTGTTCTCCAGGACTTCTCAAAGATATTGGAGAAAAATTCAGCCAACTCCGCTCCATCAGGCTTTCAAAGTTCTGTCACTGTAGCCTATTTCAATAAAGTAAAATTTCCAGCTAGAATTCTAGAATCTGTTTCCTGATTTGGCTTAGTTGAAAGGGTTGATGCAGGCTGAGACATAACAGTCATAATGAACAAGGTCCTACATTTGAGGTTCTCATGCTGGAAGTCTATCACACCTCAGCATTTTCCCCCTAGAAATGAGCAAAATTACTGGGGAATGCTGGAGAGAGATGCCTCCATATGGCCTGGTGGTTATGACATTACCTTCTGTTTCAGCAGCTTCTCTACTGCCAAAAGAGCAGAAGGTCTAAACTTTTATCGTCCCTTCACTAATCAGAGGAGGGATGCTTGAAGCAGAGTAATTAACTGCAGGGATATAAAGAGAGTTTCCATTAAGCTCATCTAATCCTTCAACCTTGCGGAGGAATAAGGTCAATAAGTCTCACAAGTTGCCAAAGAGTTCTTTGCACTCAGCAATGTCCTTAAGAGGAAAGCCACGAGGCTTTGAAAACTGCTGCCCCTATAACCAAAGAGGCCGACTTTGGGTCCCCACAGGAAGCCTGTTCTTGGGGGGAAGTAAAAGTAAGAGCAGGTGCAATGAATTGGAGAAGAGCAGGAAGGGTGAAGGATTCCTATTTCCTTAGTTTTTTTTCTTATATCCAATAAGTGTGGACGCTTGCCGGCTGAACCCATGCTGCTTCTGGAAGTCCATTCTAGGCCTCGGAGGCCTGGAGGAGGTCTCCCAGGCCTAGAATGGCCCGCCGGAAGTGCATTGATATCACTTCCGGAAGTCTGTTCTAGATCTGGAGGCCTCCCAGGCCTAGAATGTTAATGTTGTTCGTCCATCGATTTCGATGAAGACCTTGACATCTTGTGGATTGTGGGCCATCAACGGTGTGTCCGTAGATGGCTGATTAAACTGATGTTAGCACGGAATGTTCTGCCACATACTGAACAGAGAAATGTGGACACTGTTGCTTCAGCATTTGCAGCTCTGGCTTTATGGAGTGCTCGCTTCTCTTGTGCCAAGATTGTCCTCCTGTGTTCATATGTCTGGCACCCCTGGGTAAACCAGGGTACGCCATGTCGGTCGATCATGCGCCAAAGATTCCCAAGAGATGGTGTCGATATCCAGGGACTTGAGAGATGCTTTCAGCGTGTCTTTGTATCGCTTCTTTTGTCCCCCGTGCGATCGCTTTCCTTGAGACAGCTCACCATAGAAGAGCTGTTTAGGGATGTGATGGTCTGGCATCCTTACAACGTGGCCTGCCCAGCGCATCTGGGCTTTCATCAACAGAGTGTAAACTGATGATAGGCCTGCTCTGGAGAGGACATCTGTATCTGGTATCTTATCCTGCCACCGGATCCTC
>NW_015389048.1:61566-82147 GCF_001527695.2 Protobothrops mucrosquamatus | reverse complement strand
ACAGAGTGTAAACTGATGATAGGCCTGCTCTGGAGAGGACATCTGTATCTGGTATCTTATCCTGCCACCGGATCCTCAGAATTCTACGAAGGCAAGTCATGTGGAAGTAATTCAGTTGCCTAACGTGCCTCCTGTACACTGTCCAGGTCTCACTAGCATACATCAGGGTAGTTAGCACTGCTGCCTGGTAAACTTTAAAGGCCTAGAATAGCTCACAGGAGGTGACATCAACACACTTCCGGAAGTCCTTTCTAGGCCTCGGAGGCCAGGCCTGCATCCACACAGAGAACCAGATCTTAAGGATAGGATAGAATAGAATAGAATAGAATAGAATAGAATAGAATAGAATAGAATAGAGCTGGAAGGGACCCTGGAGGTCTTCTAGTCCAGCTCCCTGCTCAAGCAGCCAAGTTAGCAGTAGAAACAGCATCTTTTTGGGGGAGAGTCAGTTTTGTTTCCTGGACTAGTCCCTGTAGTTTTCTTGGCAAGATTTCAGAAGTGATGTGTCCTTGCCTTCTTCCTAGGCAGAGACTGACTGGTCCAGGGTCAGCCAACTGCTTTATGTCTAAGACAGAACTAGAAGTCACAAGTGTTTAGCCTGGTGCTTTCACCACCATATCAAACAGGCTCTCCAGGAACAGCAACTTTCTTAATGGGATCTTGTGTTACTTAGTGACTTGCATATGCTTAGAACCACATTCTCTAAAAGGGACCTTGCTGAATTGAAATTCCCAACAACGCTAGAGACACTTTTCTGACTATTCTTTCTTGTCTGTAGTACAACAGCTTAATTAGTTGTATTTCACCTATGAAGCTTCTGTTGTTAGCTAGTTACTGAATGAAGGCCTGAGTTGCTGGAGAGGTGAAATTTATTGCTATGCCTGACGTGAAGTCTGACATAACAGAGTGCATTTGCCAATTCTCATAAATGTGCATGTTCATAAACGGAATTAAGACCAATAAAATGGTGTGACGATAGTGGATTGAGAGCTTTTCTCTTGTCATATTGCCAGCATTTGAGAGACAGACAATCAAACTGATTATCAGGAGATTTGGTAAAAAATATATAAACAAGTATTTATTGAAGCAATATGCCGATTCAACCCTAGCTTATGGAATTATGGAATTGCAAATAGAGTTTGCATTAAACTACATAAAATACACATATTACTGGAATACCCTTTGTTATGGAAAAGGGCAAATACAGATATGAAACCCAATTGTTTCATATCCTGACTATGAACTGCCCCTATAAGTCTAGCTAGTCACTTTTGGAAACATGATATTAGATTAAATGGACTTTGGTGTGATCCAGAAAAGATCCTGTTTCCCCTGAGCTTTATCTTGAGTTACAGTGATCGTATTACTCAGAATGGCCTATTGCCACTTTATTGCTTCTCTGGATATTATTAGATTCTATGTTCTGAACTTACAGGATCTATCTTCTGAATCTGATAATTACATTTCAAGACTTAAACCCACACCTTAACCTTGTGGTATGGAGAATGATCCACTGAGAGCTCCAATTTTGAGCAGATTCCTAACTCCCCTTTGATCATCAAGAGCTACTTTCAGATGGAAGGCTTTTGAAACTACCGGTCAAAATACATACTGTAATGTAGTTATTCATTTTTTTCCCTCCTGGGCAAATTTTAACAAATATTGTATGGTGGTTGAAAAAAGAGAGAAGAGGGAGAAATTTCATCAATCAGACCAGGTGACTGAAAAAAGTGCCTGATCTGGAAGCACCTACACTGGCTATGGCATCATTAATGTTTTAGTCCATACGTTTAATAAGTTGATCTTTCTAAATTACAGTTTCATTTCATCCCAGCTTCTAATAAGGAAGACTTAAATACGCTCATTTTAAAAAGTTATTTGTTGAGTCTATCAAATTTCTCACTTGTTTATACTACAGATATAAGACTCAGCATCAAGTTGAAAACTTAAGCTACACAAAAAATAAAATCACCCCCCCCCAAATAGCCTTTCATCCTTTACAAAGTGGTAGTGGAGATGGCATTTTATTATTGGTATTATTACTAACAACATAAAATGAAAAACAATAAAATTTAGATCAGAATAGAAAATTAAAGTTTTAACTTGGCTTAAAAAATAAATTTGAAGGTCCTGAGAGTTCTAGAACTTGCATCTTAAAAAATCCTGGGATTTGGGTTGTGACTGTGGACACAATAAATCCTCACACCAGAGAAAGTGTACCCTTACATAAACAGGGATAACTCAAAATTTATTCTATGGAATTACAGAATTGATACAAATTCTATGTAATTGGTGGGCATCTAATTCTTAGCTATAACTTCTGTGTAATTTTATCAGTAATGAAGACAGCCTCTCACAATTATGTACATTTATGTCTTTTCTCTTCCTCAATATAAATTGGAAACAAGGAATTAACTAATAAAGTTAGCTGATGATTAACTTATTCTGCATACAGTATAAACTATTAGGGTTGGCAAAAGAAATCTGTGGGTAAGTTTTTCGTTTTGCCAATTTTTGTACATTTACTTGTACTTTTGCGCACAACTCTTTTGAGAAGATTTTCCAGAAAAAAAGTTTTGCATGGGTTTAATAAGGAAAAACGTTGTTTTTTGTCACTAGGCAAATAGCAACTTAGAAGAAATGGTTGTAATTTTTCATTCTTACGAGTATGTGGTGGGATATAACCACACAATTAATTGTCCTGTCTTGACAAGGAAATTCACAAAAGGCTTTATCTAACAGTGCTTGATGGATTAAAAGCGCTGAAAGGGTTTATGAATAAGGATGAATTAAGCAGAAAAGAAACAGTTCCTTAATCAGCTACTCACAGATACACACTGTCCCCTTCAATATCTAGTGTTTGGAATTTAGAAAAATAAAGTGAAGTCAAAGGTAGGCCACGAACTGTCTTCTACTACGTGTCAAGCAGACCAAGCCTGCCCTACTTTTCCCTGACATCTTTCCAGTACAGCAGGGGTGATACACAGAGGAACTAAAGGACAATACATGTAGTACTGTAATAGTGTGTCCTCTTTAAAGTTTTTGAGACTCAGAGTACTGACTTGCAATCTGTACCTCTTTCAGGGATTCTTGAAATGAATGAACTACTGTCCCCAAGCAAAAACATTTTGCATATTTTTCAAATAGGTTTCCTGAAATAAGTCTTGTGGTCTGCACCCCCTGGATGCATAATGTGACAGTGAATTGCTTACTGCCCCAGAGTTCTACTTTTACATTTTTTACCCTAGTGTTTTATGTTTTTTTTTTTTTAAATCAAATGCTTTCCTTACTCCTTGTCATATTAATATCACAAAGCCAGCTGATGGCATCAGATCTTACCAGTTGAGTTTTCTCACATACACGCTTAAACGGTTTAAAATAATATAAGAAAATCCTGCTTTACAATTTCTCCTTCCTCATCCTTTATGGGTATGGCAAGACATTTGACAAAGAAGACAGTTTTATTTAATGAGTTCTTGTCTTCCTAATAGGATCCATGTTGATGGATGGCTGCAGTGCCAAGAATGACCATCTATTTACTTTCACTTCCTTTTTCTTTCATAGTTTAAGAAGGGCTCCACCCAAGAGAAAAAGTTGCTATTTCCAAGCACTGAATGAGTTTGGTTGGATTTTGGTAGTAGTAGTAGTAGTAGTAGTAGTAGTAGTAGTAGTAGTAGTAGTAGTAGTAGTAGTAGTACGAGGAGGAGGAGGAGGAGGAGGAGGAGGAGAAATGTGCTGGAAAGAAAAAGCTAGATGATTAAGGATCATCTAGCAAGGGAAGGTCAAGCTAAAGGAATGGAATGGATCAGATAGATAAGGGAAACAAAGCCAGAAGTAAAAACTAGATGTGGCAACACAGAGCATTAGAAGGTTACAGGGGAGCACTCTTCATTTTGTGCCTACATGATAGTCTGAAGTAGGTTGGGTTGAGAGGACATGACTAGCTTAGAGTCAGCCAGCCAGTTTTCATGGTTAAGAGTGGATGTGAATCTGATTCTTCCCAGGGCTGCTTGCCCCAGAGCAAGGGCAGCCACCTACCATTTTGGAAGGGGAGGATTGAATGATGTCATCCTCAGCCTGTTCCTAGTTTGCTGGGAAGGTACTCATTGTGTCTTCTTGCTCTGCCTCCAAAGTAGTGTTTTTCTCTCTGCACTGGTGCAAACATGGCTTTGCAGGTCCTCATTCTGCCTTTCCTTCCACCTTCCACAAATGCCTCCGTTTCAATTGGCTACTGTGTGCTCTCTTGGGCATCCCTCAACTCCCTCAGTTTACGCTTGGCCAGGCACTTACTACTGGGCTGGTGGCTTATCTCCTACGAAAGGATGGAACTTTGGGATTTTATGTTCAGGGGAGAAACAGTTCAGAAAGAGGATAAAATTGGCAAGAGTTCTTCCACATTTTTCCTTCTAGCTCCATTGGCAGGAAGGACTGTAAAGAATGTTAGATCCTCTTTTCTTTCTTCACCAGTACTCAAAATGCTTGCCCACAGAAGGGAAAGCAAGTAATGCTACTTCCCTGGCTTGGAGGGGAGAGGCAGAGGAGGAGAAGCAGGGGCTGTGGTAACTGTAGTCTGGACAGAATACCTGACTAGCCCTGTGGCCAAATGGGAGGAAGGGACTGGAATCCAGAAAGACTTTCTATTAACTTCATTTCTCAGCTAATTTACATGGAAGATAAGGAATTGAAGGCCGCAGTGCAGAAAAGCCCTATATCCTAGTTCAACATCTTAACCGCTACACCACACCGATTCCCTCATTTTGAATTTGCCTCCCAGTGACTATGTAGATCAGAGATGTCAAACTGCCAGCCTGCGGGCCGAAAATCGCGCCCACCCATTGCCGGCAATGGAAAAAAAGTTGTGATACATCGTGACACGTTACGTAATGTTACGAGTTTGACACCCCTGATGTAGACTCATCCATCTTTACAAATATTTAGAGATCTGATTTGCTATTGCCTTCCAGCCTACTGCTCTGTCATTTCCTGATGTTCCCGTATTCGATTCTAACTAGCTTAGCTTATTGAGATCAGCCAAGGTTGGTTGGAAGTTATAGCCTACCGTAGATACTGTATGTATGAAAGCAAAAATAGAATTAATGACAAGAGTTTCAGTAGAAATGAAATACTTCCCTCTTGGGAAGACTTAGGACAAGGTGACCTAAGTATTGCTATGTAACTCTTACACTTAATGGGTAACTTCAAGCTCCCTGTTCTTTCTTATGTTCTTGAAACTGGACTTTGTTTGAACAACACTTCAAAAGGAGGATGGCACAGATGGAAGATATCCTCTGTAAAGTAGGTCTCCTTGCCATGCCCAAGATAGACCTAGTTAGCATAAACTTTTGCAGAGTAGGAATTTTTTTAATACACCGCACATATCTGAGCCATACACAAAGAACACCTTAAAGACCCAGGAATGTCATTGCAGAGGACCGGTCCTACTTTCCTGCACAGGGTCTTATAAAAAAAATAATGAATAGGTTAAATTCATTGGGTAAATTGTTTAAAGCTGAAATCTTGAAAAGTTTAAGAAAAGACAAGGGGGCAGAGGTTATCCTGCATATTTTATACTAATTTTATATTGATGACTTGTATTTATGTCATTGGAGGTTTAATTATTTGGTCAGTTAATACTTTTATAATGATAGTTATTTCTTATTGAATGTTATTGTTATTACCATTGCATTTATATATTATTATTATTAATATGTGAACCATCACAATACTGTGTCCCCTACTCCTACTCCTAAACTCTCTTGGTGGTCCTGAAGGATGCCATGTTTGATGGTATTGAGAGATCAAAGAGAATCAAAATGGATGAACTATCATCATTGCAGTTCCACCAGAGATCACCAACAAGCACAACTAATGCTGATTCAGTGCTAAGTTTCAGTCTGAAACTTGACTGGAAAGGGTCTAGGTAATCTGTTTTCTCCAGAGCCCTCTGAAGTTGTAGCCTGACTATCTTCTCAACAACTTTCCTCCAAAGGAGAGATTGTGGGAAAATTGTCTAGGAAGAATGTTTGGATCCAATGATAGCTTCTTAAGGAGGCACACAAATGCCTTTTCAAAGCAGGTGAGACCATCCATCCCTCAAGCAGATAATATGGCATGGACCTAACCACACATAAACTTCTGGACATCCTTCATCAGCTGACATGTAAATAGGGGGCAGGTCAGCAGTCCCAAGGACCTTGTCCACTTCCTCTTGAGTTATAGGTTCAAACTCACCCCAGTAAGCACACAAGCATCTTGTTTTAATTATCTCAACAGATTTTCCAGGTGGAGTCCAATTTCCAGGTGGAGTGGATTTGCGTTATTTTAGGCTTGGAATATTCCTTGCAGTAAATATACAAATAACTCTGTGGCATTTCTCTTCCTAGCAAGGAATAAGCCACTTTAAAAAAGTGCTGCTGGATAGCTATTTGTGGATATGATAAGAGTAGAAAAATAGCTACCTTTTACTGCTGTTATTGCCATTTTGTAATCCCTAATAGAGTCTTTTACTATTTTTTGGTTAGATTTACTTCTTTCAATGGCACTCTTCTAGTCTATCATCTCCTGAAGTGCATCAGAAATCTAGTGAGGACCTCAAGATCAACACACAAGGAGCAGCCACCTAGGAACAATAAGCTAAGGTCCTCATCATATGCCCGCTCCAGATTGTGACCAAGTTCTCAATCAAATTGCCTCAAGAACTCTTCCAAGCTTTTGTTAATTACCAAAGGCGGGGTATTCCAAGAGAAAGCTGTTTACATATTTAATAATTAATTAAATGTTTAAACTAAGGACCCAAGGATTAAGTTAACTTAATGCCACAGCAAAACAGGTTATCAGGTGCAATGCATGTCTATATCATACTAGTACAACTGTTTTGTTACCAACTCACAGCTTACACATCTGGAGTAATAGAAGGTCCTGCAGTGTGTGCCAAGAATGGGGCTTGTGCTCATCAGTGTGTTATTTTTTGTGGCACTATCTGCCCTGTGCAATGCCCATTCCCTGTGAAGCACCTTCTATTATATGTTTAGCCTGCTTGTTCAAGTCTATCTTATCACACAGGTCTTCCATCAATAAATGTACAATAAATTTAGGTTTTGTTTTCTTCCTCTGCCTCCTTTTTATTGTACAGATATTTATATGTATTTTAATTGTGTTTCTGTACATCACTCTGAGATCCTTTTGTATAGTTATTGTTGATAATACTACTACTAATTTATTTTCTTCTATTCAGTTGTGTCTAATTCTCAGAGGCTGTTTACACAAGTCCTTACAGTTTTCTTGGCAAGGGTTTTCAGAAGTTGTTTGCCATTGCTTCCTTCCTAGGGCTTAGAGAGAGTGACTGGCCCAAGATTATCCAACTGGCTTTGTGCTCAGTGTGGGGCTAGAATTCACAGTCTTCTGCTTTCTAGCCTGATGCCTTCACCACTACACCAAATTGGCTCTCTCACTAATAATAATAAAGCCAACCAAATATCTACTAAATTAAATTGAGCGATACAAAGATCAATAGGGTCTATACATTTCACATTGTGCTACAAGATTGCAAGTTGACCTTTAAAAGGATTCTAAGTGTGAACAGTTCCTTAAGAGGTACTATAAATAACCTGTAGACAGTTTTTAAAAGGAAATGTGCTACTGAATTTTATCTGGAATACAAATTGTGCTGGAGGTGCTGATTCTTGGTTTAAGGTATGTAAGTTTGTGATTATTTGTAATTAGGCAAATGCATCCTATATTATTTTTTTCCCTCTGAAAAAATCCAAAACCCTTCATGTCAGTAGATTACAAATCCAAGGGATACAGCCAAGAAGAACTATCCTTCTTTAATATACAATGATCAATTTAGAGAACACGAGTCAATAAAAGGATAAGTCTAAACTATATGAATTAACATTCTAGAGTTGCATCTCTAGTAGCAAAGTGATTGCAATCAATTCTTATGAAATATCTTTAAGCAGTAATCTTTTTTAAAGCAATAGTAAACTAATTTCGTATGTTGTAACTCAAACCTTCCATTTTCATATGTTGTAAATCAGGGGTGTCAAACTGGTGGCTCGCGGGCCAGGCCCACCCCAGCTTCACAAAGGGGAAAAAACGTCATGATAGGACATGATATGTCACGTGATGCGATCGAGTTTGACACCTGTGTTGTAAACCAACCCTACCCTGGACCTTCAAGCTCATTAGTCCATAGAGTGCATAAATAACTAGTATTAAATTCATAAAATTTTCTATTAAAAAAGAATAGGCTACTGATAGGAGCAGAAGTAAATTCCCCTAAAATTTCTAATTTCTGTGAAACCTCAGAACAAAAAACATCCCGAATTTTGAATGTGGAGATGTTCTCCGGAACTAGAGAATTTTGGAAGGTGAAGTTCGAAATAAACACTGGCAAAACTTCTGCATGAAAAAAATATTTTAAAAATGCATGCCCTACAGAAATATTGCCCAGTTTTCACTTTGCAAACACGTTTTTTTTTCAATCTTTTGAAGGTTTTGAGTATTTAACAAGCCGAACAATTCAGAAATTCATTAGTAAATTAGGGAGGAAGTAAAAAATGCAAAAAAAAAAAAAGCTCCTTACTTACAGCCAATCAGCATGACGCAAATAGAAAAGATTTTCTCTGAGTTGGTATTTGGAGACACATTTCCAAATCCTACACTGGTCAGGCTGCTGAAGGTAAAATAAAGTGCGGTGACATATTTGTCTTTGATGGACGGTCCTGAGCTGCCATCACTCCGATTGTAATGTTTTCCCAGCTGCTGTCCCAGGGAGTCCAACCAGCCAATTTTGCGAGACAAGTAATGCCTTTCAACATTCCCGATGGCATACCAAATGCAAGCCAGCCAGTGAGCAATGAGTGCAAAGATGCACATCAGTAACATCAAGACAGCCGCACCATACTCTGAGTATCTGTCCAGTTTTCGAGCAACCCTCACTAAACGCAGTAGACGGGCTGTCTTCAGAAGGCCAATGAGGGTTGTTGTCTGCAGAAACAAAAGCCACAGTGCATATTAGGCATGGTTTAAAGTGCTCAGATGCAAAGAGGAGAATAAGAAAAACAGTAAGTATGGTCTCATACCAACAGGTGCCTTTGTAGGTCTTGTGAAGAATGATGCCTACTTAGAAGATTTAAGTCAGGGGTCTTCAAACTGGGCCCTTTTATGACTTGTGGACTTCAACTCCCAGAATTCCTCACGCTGGCTGAGGAATTCTGGGAGTTGAAGTCCACAAGTCATAAAAGGGCCAAGTTTGAAGACCCCTGATTTACGTTCTTAGGAACTCTTTAAGGCAATCTCCATGCACTTTAGTCTGCAGTTTCACGATTAACTTACCAATAAAAAAAACCTCTCATTAAATACATTGAATTTTACTTTGGTACAGAATTACATATGTCTTTTATTTATTAGAATTACTGCTTCTTTCATACAGTACAAAGCCAGCATGCATTAGATTTCTTAAAGATCTAAGAAATGGTTAGACCCAAGCCTACTGTGGGAGTTGCATCAGGCATCTTTCGACCACAATTCAGCACATACTTCATGGACATGTCAGTCAATGATGCAATAACTGCCATTGCATTACTGACCTCTGCAGGCCCCTTTCCCTACTTTTTCTACTTGTTATCAAATACTTGGATCTAGGAAGGGTGCCTTCTCCATAATTTTCTCTGCTCTGTGGAACACCCTTTTTCAGAGACCTGCATTATCTACAGAGCATTATCTCCAGCCATAGTGTAGACTTTAAAAAACGCTCAAGGCAGTCCAGAGAATTAACCATAGTAACTGTCCCATTACAATCTATTGTTTACACTATAATAACTGCAATAAAACAGCTGCCCTTTTCACTGGTGAAAATGAGTCAAAATAAATGGTATATAGTAAATAGTATATTTGGTACAGAGCAAATAGCTGTAAATCTGGAGCACATACTTTATGCTCGGATTTAAATTGCCTCTCTCCTAAGAACCACTGAATTGGATTTAATTTCTAAATGAAATCCATGTTTTGGGGCTTTATGCAAGAGGCATTTAAGGTAGACTTCTTAGGAAGTATCCATGTGAATAAGTATATCTGAAGCTCCCTTATTCTGAGCCAGACATTTGACTGAATAATGTCTGTAATGGTTGGAAGGTTTGTCTATTACAGATCTTTCCAGTCATTTCTTGAAATGCAAGGGATTGAATTGGAATTTTCTGCATTACTACTACTACTACTGCTACTGCTGCTGCTGCTGCTGCTACTACTACTTTAAATGTACATCCTGCCTTTCCCTTGAGTGGTTTATGTGGGGAGTCCCCCCTCACTTTATTTGCTTGCAAACATATTTCTATATTATCGAGTGACAATCTTTTTCTTAAAAGCTTCAAGACCTTTTAGAGAAATGGAATTGAATGGGGAATTATAATCGAATGGAGAGCAAGTTTGGTGAAGTGCTTATAGCATTAGGCTAGAAACCAGGAGATTGTGAGTTCTAGTCCCATCTTAGGCATGAAACTAGCTTAGTAACTTGGGTCATTGACTGTCAGGTGCAAATTTATGTGTGAAGGATTAAAGTTGACTACTTTATTGTATTTTACCGGTCATACAAGAAACTCTCCAGACTGCTTGCCTTCTCTTGGGAACAAACAAATAAGGTCCCATGGAACATAAAGGGGATCATCCCTCAATCTCTTGCAGCTGTGCAATGCCTCATTGGGAAGAAAGTTGACCAGCTCTTCATTATTGCTCTCCATACAAGGAGAGGACTTGAGATCACCCACAATTGCTCCAGACCAGGGGTAGGCAACCTTGGATCTTTTATGACTCATGGACTTCAACTCCCAGAATCCCTGAGCCAGCCATGCTGAGGGGAAAGGGAGAGGTTTCCATGCTGAGCCATGCTGGCTTAGGAATTCTGGGAGTTGAAGTCCACGAGTCATAAAAGAGCCAAGGTTGCCTACCCCTGCTTCAGACAGTTGATCCTTGCGAGGAGACACAAAACAGCAGTCTCCAGGGGGTTCAGAGTTCTGGGAGACCAGGAAAAAAAGCCATCTTTCTCAAGCCATTGGACACAGGATCCACATATTTTCTTTTTAAATCGCTCTCAGAAATTGCCTATTGTTTGTTGTTGTTGTTATTGTTATTATTAGGAACTCTTGGATCAACAAATCTGAAAACTGGCTGAATTTCTTCAATCTTTAGTGAAACGAGTTTTAAATACAGTTTTGATTTAAAAAATTTTTTTTTTGAAATAAGCAGAAAACAGGTGATTAGAACTTTGATTTTAGAAAGTTACAAATTGACTAAGAGTTCAGATGGATTTGAAATAAGATTTTAGAATTTATGTTAAGAAGCCTTCCTATGAGAAAATGCTTTTGTTTTGAATTATTTTGGGGAAAAAAGGCATAATAGGTTGAGACATTGAAAGTTGGACAATTGAGGGAACCAGAAGGAATGAATGATTATATTAATGGAGAACAACACTTAAATTTGACTTACTAATACAAAATGAAGCAAAGTATTTTAATATTGGATGTACTGAAGGATGTATTTGAACAATTAACAATAGTTAATTTTAAGAGTGTCTCGCTTTACAGATAGACAGTGTTTAAAAGACGTTACAGAAGAGAAACGTGTTTTATCTAACAAGATTGGGGCTGAGCTGAAAGTGGATTTAAAAAGAACACTCTTAATAATTAAACTTATTAAATTACTTTACTTAAATTATTTAAGAATTAAATTCTTAATAATTAAAAGGGATATACAAGTGATAAACCAAGACAGTGACCTGGATAATTTTCCTATATGGGATTTACAAAAGCGGCTTGTTAAAGCTTTGAAGAATTTTATGAGAAGAGAAAAGAAAAAATGAAAAGAAATCAAGTTCTGTTACATTATTTGAAGGGATTGAAGATCAAGAATATTAAAAGCAAAAGGGAGGAATATAAATTTGGTTTATTTGATAAATGTTAAAATACATATCTTTGGTAACCCTTAATGGATTTTTCCCTGAAATCAGGACTGAAATGACAAGGCTTTATGAATTTGTTTATAAATAAAAGATGGGATATGGGAAGAAGAGAATATTTGTTATATTTTAAGAGAAGGTGATAAGTTACTAAAATTGTTTATTCTTGTGATGAAGGAGGATGTCATTTATTTATATATTTCTTTTGCTTTTCTTTACTATATTCTAATTTTTCTTTCTTTTCTATTTTATCTTTCTATTTTTTCTTTTCTCCACCTTCTATTTTTTTCCTGTTTTTGTCTGCACTAGTTTTTATCTTTACAGTTGTAATTTTTAATAAAATTTACTATTAAAAAGTGGTTTTGCATGTGTGTAGCTTCCCATGACTATCCCTTCTATTTTCAAGATGGCATATATAATGCATAAAATTTAACAGCTGAAAACATGTACAGTTTTAATGGGACAAGCCATTTCATCCCCCTAAGTGCAATTATAATGTTTTATTAAAACTTTGCATTTTTTATACATAGATCATAGGAGCAATAATTTGGAAATAAGAAAAAAGTGTTCCCTTCTTTTAAAATAACTTGAACATAACATGTTCTATTTATGCCAGTCTTGTAACTTTCTCCCTGCAACAAATGCAAGATGCTAGACCACAGCAGCAATTTATTGTATTATTGCTACATCAGGGCAGTGCCACAAATTAAGAAAAAGGAAGTGAAGTCAGCATCTGCTGTTGAAAAATGTTGCTATGTTTCATTTAGGTTTTTATCCTCCAGGGCTTCCCAAACCTGAGAAAATTACCCAGAACTGGGTAAAAGTGTTTTTATTTTGGGTAAGGACACATGTACCAATTACAACAGGGACATTTAAATTGACTTAAAGACAGCCTCGTGAACTAAAATATATTTTAAAATTTCCCAAGTATTCCTATAAGACAAAAAAATGGGTGAAATTGCCAACAATAATTTATTGATATGACATAAACATCATTCAGTAATGTTGTTTTATAATATAGGTAGTCTTTGAATTAATACCATTTGATTCAGTGACTGTTCAAAATTATGATCGTTCTAAAGTAAGGGACTGATGGCGGGTCCTTCAAGTTTGATAAGACTTTCTGATAAGTGGTTTTGAGTAATGAAAGAAAAAGTTTGAGAAGGACTGTCCTAGATCCTATACATGAATACATTAGGGAGCATCCTTCACAAAGGTATAATTAGGAAGATAATTTTTATAAGGATCAAAAGCTGTAAACACCCAGCATTTGTTCACTGCTAAGTCATTCCTTCTAAGAAATCCATTACAAGTTTCTGACTGAATGAAATTGCATGATTCTTCCAAAAAGACTTTGTCATGGCAATGATGGACACCGATGCATAGAATTCATAGTGAGGAGGTTCCCCCTATGAGTAATTGAGATGAGAGGGAGAAGATGCCATTATAAATTACAAGTAAAGCTGAGGGAAAGAGAGTTGAGAGAGAGAGAGAGAGAAAAAAGATAGGTAGGTTAAGACTTGATATATTTATTGATATATTTTTTACATAATTCTGTACCTAATGTATTTGGAAATGCATACCAGTTTTGTCAGTATTCTCACTTGTATATATTATTAGATCAAGCTATTGGCTCTGGATGTGTCTATATTGGAACCTATCCTGACCCTTTCTTCAATAAGCTTGCTTCTATTTTATTACTAAGTACTATATAATAGAGTTTTAAACCAGGGATTGCATTTAAGTGTTGTTTTTATCTTTTGTAAAAAAAAGTTGGAAGTCACTTTCTTTTCATATGTTTTTTCTATAGTTTCTGTTTCCTGCACTATCCCATACCTTTCTTTTTATTCTTTCCCTCTATTTATTCCTCTTTCTGACCATTTACTAATATTTATTAGTTTTTATCTTCATGTTCTATGAAAACTGATTAAAAAAAACCCAGAAATAAAATACATCTCCTTTCACTGTCTGCCTGCTTACCTTCTTGCTTATGGGCAACTTTTCCCTTCTTATAGATCTTAATCTTTACATCAACACTGGGCAGGAAGGTCTTTTGAAAAGGAGTTTCCTCTGAAAGGAAGGTCCCTCCTCTGAAAACTATTTATGCACCTGCAAGGAGCACGGCCATACAGCACTTGTAATATATAAATAAAACCAAATTAAAATTCTGCTTATTGAAATTTGGACACTGAGAATTCAGTGTCCCAGAAAGATTCTGCCACATGTAAGAGGGATCTTCCCTAGAGATCTAGAATCCAGGTCTATAGCAAAGTTACTCCTGACTGGAGGAAGGCAATTTTTTTTTTGAATTGTGATAGAAATCAGTGATTGCTAAGAACCCAAGTACATCTAAATTAATTTGGTCCCACTTTTTGCAGACCCTTTCTTGCTTAATAATGTTATGTCCTCTTTAATTACATTGTTCTGTTTTCCCCTTCTTCAGTGAAGTAGAGGGGAATCATATTTCTTCCCTTTCTTTGGAAGATAAATGTCTTACATAACAAATTGTAGACCTTTCATTTTCACCCCAATGTAATTAATTTTATCGAAAGTTTCCTTATAATGCTCATATAAATAACAGCACAAGAAATGGTCTGCAACTCTGGTCTTTTGAATTCATTTTATGCTAACGAGTATGCATATTCTTTGAAAGCTTTATATTGTGTATAATGAAATTTCACCTAACCCGAGGGATTCTTTTAACTTGTCACGGAGAAATAAAAATCATCTTTGTGAGTCAGATAATTTAATCTTATTTCTGTAAAGTTTCCTGATTTCTAAATCTAGTTAGTTTAAAAGAGATTTCAGATTGAGGATATTTGAATATTTTCCTATGTTCATCCTTGGAAACCCCATTCAGGTTTCCATCTTACACAATAGGAATAAGAAAAACATTATATATATATATATAAATATCCACCCATCCTGACAAATAACTCAAGGCAGCGAACATATACGATACACACCCCTCCTTCTATTTTCTCCACAACAACAACCCCGTGAGGTGAATTTGGCTGAGAGAGAGTGACTGGCTCAAAGTCACCCAGGTGGCTTTCATGACTAAGGTGGGCATCTTTCTCTGTTGCCCCTTTCATGCAAGGGTTCCTCAAGAAAAGTCAGTGACTTATGCTTTTTGGGGGACCAGATGAAGATCTTTTTTTATGGCAGGGCTTTTTAATTTAAACAATTCTCTTTTTATCAGAACTGAAATATTGTGCTTATCACAACATCTTTAAAGTAGAAATGATGTTATGCATAAGATAGATTTTATATTTTTGAATCGTACCTATACAGTAACCCACTGGCTTAAATAGTAGGTTCTAAATATTACAATTCAGAAGAACCTGGGGCAACTTTCAGAGAACTTAATTGTATTTATGTGTGAGCAGGGATTATTACAATTTTCCTTTTATTTCTAATCTCTCTGCTTCATGTAAAAGATCTCTAAATGTATACATGCAACGACATACCTGCTGTATTCAATACTTGAAGCAGGTATTTTATTAAAACCCTCTTCTTCTATTGCTGCTGTGCCAGGTTGCTGACTGCCAAACAGCTGATCAGTGCACTGGTAGCAGGGACCCAACTCGACAACCACTCCCAACTTTCCAGATGGACTCCTTGTCATCCTCAAGTTGTTTGCCTGCACCCCATTATGGACTGCAATTTACACGTGCAAATCGTTGCAATTTGCATGTACAAATTGTTATTTATTTCAGTTTAAGATATGCTGAGGCCTTTGAACTATGGTGCTGGAGAAGACTCCTGCAAGTCCCTTGGACTGCAAGGCAATCAAACTGGTCAGTCCTAGACAAGATCAACCCCGACTGCTCTTTAGAAGGCGAGATCCTGAAGTTGAAACTCAAGTACTTTGGCCACCTAATGAGAAGGAATGACTCACTGGAGAAGAGCCTAATGCTGGGAAAGATTGAGGGCAATAGAAGAAGGGGACGACAGAGAATGAGGTGGCTGAATGGAGTCACTGAAGCAGCAGGCGTGAGCTTAAATGGACTCCAGAAGATGGTAGAGGACAGGAAGGCCTGGAGGAACGTTGTCCATGGGGTTGCAATGGGTCGGACACGACTTTGCAACTAACAACAACAAGATATGCATTTCTGTTTTTAATGTTTTTATATTAAGTCACAAGGAGTCCCAAGATTTTGTGATATTTAAATAAACAAATGAAAAATGATAATAATAAAGTAGGTTAGTCAATTGGTTAAAGAACTAACTCAAAAGGCAAGGATCCCTCTTAGCTAGACAGAGTCCATGAGCATGTTTGCTGTGGATATCTAGTGCCCCAGGAGCTTTTAAAGAATCTGCCTGGATATTTCTGCCTACTACAGGTAGTCCTGACTTACAACCATTCATTTAGTGACCATTCAAAATTACAACGTGACTGGAAAAAAGTAACTTATGACCGTTTTTCACATTTAGGACCGCTGCAGCATCTCCCACAGTCACATGATTAAAATTCAACCGACTCATATTTATGACGGCTGCAGAGTCCTGGGCTCGTGTGATTTTGCGACCTTCCGACAAGCAAAGTCAGTGGGGAAGCCAGATTCACTTAACAATGGTGTCAAAGAAAAGTACTAACATGGAGTAAAATTCTCTTAACAACGTCTTGTTTAGCAACGGAAATTTTGGGCTCAATTGTGGCGGTAAGTTGGGGACTAACTCTAGATGGCAATATATGTGCCGGTCAACTCACTAAACACACGTTATATGTAACACAACTGCTTGTTACTGTGCGGGTCCCTTTTTGGAGCATGCTTTCTCTGAGGGCAGAAAATGCTTCTGCCTGTTTGTATTAGGAAGGATTCAGTCAGGAGCCCGTTGGACAAAAATGATTGCTTGGAGGAGACTGACGAGGGCTATCCCAGCTCCCTATATACCAGTGGTTCTCAACCTTTTTAATGCCGCGACCCCCAAC
Organism: Protobothrops mucrosquamatus; assembly: GCF_001527695.2. NCBI lineage: Eukaryota > Metazoa > Chordata > Lepidosauria > Squamata > Viperidae > Protobothrops > Protobothrops mucrosquamatus. The sequence continues at coordinate 65,258 of NW_015389048.1, read as the reverse complement.
CGGTCGTAAGTCGAGGACTAAACCAGTTGTAAGTCGAGGACTAAACTGGTTGTAAGTCGAGGACTAAACCGGTCGTAAGTCGAGGACTAAACCGGTCGTAAGTCGAGGATTAAGCCAGTCGTAAGTTGAGGACTACCCAACCGGTCGTAAGTTGAGGACTTTCCCTGCCCGGGAGCGCCGCACATTCGTGGTTCCGCCCCCTGTGCCAGCCGAGGCGTAGCTGGCAAGCGGCAGAGATGGAGCATGCCGACCACCAGCTGGCCCAGCCCAAGGGAGGTAAGGCACCCGCCGGAAAAGGGGGAGACAAAAAAATGGCGGACAGCCTTGCTTGGCGACCCCCGTGAAATGGTCAATCGACCCCAAATGGGGTCCCGACCCACAGGTTGAGAACCACTGCTATATATACTCCTTCTTCTCAGTTCTGATTACTGAAGCTTTCAGGAGTGTTAATTACTATTCAACTTTCATTGTCCAAAATAAAAGTGTTCCTTTGATTTATAATGATGGCTGCTAGATTGAAGGGCAGCATATATTAGGAGATGACAATGCCCTAATCTGATTGTAAAACTTACTTTTGAAGTATTTGCATTTGAACAAATGCATTCTAATTAAAAAAAAACAACACAAATGTAGAGTCTAGCCATTTTCTTTTTACTCAGAAAGCTTTTTTTTTTTTAACTGTTGAGCTTTTTCTTGTGCCCAATTAGCTTTCCTTTCCTCCCCCCCCCCCCGTCAACTATTTGAATTAGCTGGTTTTTATTGTTTTGCATTTTGCACTGGTGTAAAGCTGTACTTTTTATGATTGATGGAAAGTGTCCTAAGCTCCGTAGGAACTTTTGGTTTTCTACTCTAAGGGTAAAAAGGGAGATTCAACCTCAAAAATTTCCCCTTCCAATTACTGCAGAAGTTTTAATGGCGCACATCATTTAAATGCCATTTCTGATATAAAAAAAAAACCCCCATGATCTTACGTGAGCATGTCAGGAATTGAATCTCAAGAAAGCTTGGGATTCATATCCTTCTCATTCTGTTGACATGCTCCTAGTTCTGGGGGAAAAAATCACTAACTCAGGAATTGCTATATATAACTTCCATCCCCTGCAGTCACTGAGAAAAAAAATTGTAAAACGAAGGGGTAAAGCTCTTTTCACTCTCAAAAAATGGGCAAGAAAATAGCTGTGGTAGTGAATATTTAATATTGTTAAATTGTTAGATAAATATGTTCTCAAGTCAAGCTTGGCTCCTTATGTTTTTTTTCATTCTCAGTGTAACATATAGTCAGAGTATTCCCTTAGCAGTCTCCGATGCAAGTACTAATTCAATCTAAACCTATTTTAGTCTCTAAGCCCACAAACTCAGCCAAGTGCTAAATTATTAGGAAATAAAAGTTCTCACTGAGCTATGCACAATAAACTTGATATTTATTATTAATTACTGATATCTCTTAGCCATCCTGTTCTAGAAGAGGTTGGAAATACTCCCAGATATATGGCTTTATACTTAATCTGAACTAGAAACTATTCCTTGTAGGTAAAAAGTGGGTCAGGCTACGTATATCGACCATGTGGGTCATGCTTGGTTCATATTTGTTGCTCAGAATTATTTCCCATGTTGTCTAATACTAATCATCCACTTTAATGTTCCACTCTGTATTACTTTTTAAAAATTGCATTTGTGCTCTTTGAGGCTGACGATACTGACTTACGACAGAGCAAACTGCATCCTAAAATTATTATGTGGGATCTCTGATTTGATTTCTTATTGTTCAATAAAGACCTAAGAGGAATCTGTCTGCAATTTCGGTGTGAACAAATTGGGATCCTTCAGTAAAATGAACTTTGCAGAATCACAGATGGGCAGCAGTGAAGAACTTGAAAGGAGATTTTAGTGGGAAAGGTGTTTTCAAGATGAAGCATACATTTGGAAAACCAGTTTTAAAAAACAGTAGATATTAGGATAGCTGACTTTTTAACCAAAGTACATATTAGGAGCACCTCAGTTTTTTTTTTTAAAAAAAAACTATGTTTGGGGATATTGGGTAGTAAGCTGTATATATGAAGGAAAGTTGTGAATGTTAGGAATATGATTTTCCAGTCTCTTTTTAAACCATTTTTAGTTATTATAGAATAGAATAATTAGCATATTCCTAAAAAGCTGAGATAGAGCAAATTAAGACTGATTCATACATTCTTACAGAAAGATATTGCACAACCACAGGGAAAACAAGCATTATCATCTAGAAATGTCTATTTAATATCTTTGCCATAAATCTCATACTTTAAGTTGTATGCTAGCATAATATTTTAAAAACAGCAATTTTAAGTGAATCCACAGGAGCCTACCACCACTAGGCCCAGAATTATAACCAGTCATCTATTTTTTTTTTTTCAGTAGGCTGATACAAAAACAGACTTATACAGGTGGTGTGGCTGGTGGCATTCAGCTCATTATCTTGTGGCCTTTCTAAAAACAGCTTGAAGTCAAGACTTTCTGAGCCTTGGAGAACCTCCTGGTGAAGCCTCTGAAAGCAATGCCATTTCATAAAAAGACTGGTTGACAAAGTTGTTAGCAGGGGTCTTTACTATAAGGGGACCTTGTGACAACAGGGATTTTAAAAAGGCTCAATAACTAAGGTTGCAATTAGAGTAAGAGATAATATTGCTGACCTATATTCACAATCATTCTCATGATAGGGGAATTATCACTGGAATATTATGCTGATCAAGAACAAAAAAATAAGCAGCAGCCCTGAAAAGGGGTAATTCAGAAAATCACCAAAGTTCACTTATATGAAGTAAGTAATAGAAGAGCTATAGTTGTAGTAGTATAGTAGTAGTAGCAATAATTGTAATAGTAGTAGCAGCAGCACAATAACTGGACATGCATCTACAAGGAAAGAGGGAAGATTTTCCAGACTGTTTAAGCTGAATCTGACCCATATGATGTACCAACTAACTTCAGGGATGTTGCTTACACAGGAAGTCTGAACACAAGAAAGGATTCGTTTCCCTACCTTTGTCTATACTCTAAAAGTTAATTCAGGAAATGATAAGGGGAGGGCCAGGCTTCATCTGATATTGTTTTGAGGTTTCTCCTACCTCAGTGTTTCTCAACCTTGACAATTCTAAGGCATGTGGACTTCAGAAGACCAAGCATTTCTTGTTTTTGGTGAGCCCTGAAGGTGAAGGTCTCAATCTTCTCTAGCAGTGCTCAACAAAGCCAGAAGATGGGCAGGTGCTATGCTGAACAAGCAACCATGCTACGTATTGAAGTAGCTTGGGGGAGTTGCCTGAAATGTTATTGGAGGGACACACATCATCCAAGGTTTGCATATCCTTGAAGACAGCAGTGTCCATTCAGAGAGGACAAGGCTGCTTTTTCAACTTGCTTCTTCCTTCACACTGAGGATTTGAGGCCAAGTGTTTTAATACAGAGTTCTTTATCATGGATAGGCACTGATGGAGACTTGAACCTGAATCTCTCCAGTCAACATCCAACCAGGGCTTTTTTTCAGCCGGAACGCGGCGGAACCGCGTTCCGGCACCTTTTTCCGGGCCGGCCGCACCGGAAATAGCCCCTCCCACACCGGAAATAGCCCCTCCCAAATTTTACTTGCATTCCTGTTCTCTAAAGGGGCGGTCCTAGGGTTTGATGAGGGCGTGGCCAGGTTTGAGTTCCGCCACCTTTTCTCC
>NW_015389048.1:12052-61466 GCF_001527695.2 Protobothrops mucrosquamatus | reverse complement strand
CAACATATAGTAGACACTTTTATGCAGACGCACAATAGTTACACAGACTACCACACACATACATACTTCCCATTGCTGGTGTGGGAGAAAAAAAATATTTTGTGCATATCCTGGTTTGTGGAGCTCAGACAAAATGGGAAACTACGATTTGTTGTAAGTTAGACTATTCAGTTCTCATCCTTGTACTTGCAAACAAAATGGCGAAGGTGATGGGGATTATTTCTGAACTGAGATGATGGCCACCTTCCATTTCTTATGGCAGTCGGCAAATGTTTCATAATATCTACTCTTGGGCATGTAGACATGGGATGACACATACATTAAAATCAAGGAAGTTGCGTGCTTTGTTGAGCTTACCTCATCTGAGCCAGATCCAAAGATCAGCAGGTCAAAAGGTATTGCAGCAACCATGTCAATTAGGAACCAGCCTTTGAAGTAGTGAATTGCTATTCTCGCCGGGTCACTTACCACTTCTTCATTCTGGTTGACATATGTTGTTCGGAAGTTTATGAGAATGTCAATGATAAACATAATATCCACAATTAAGTCTACCATGTTCAAGGGATTGCAGGAATAGCCACACACTCGCCTCTTCTGTTCTTCGCTGTCATTGAGAAGGAAAGCTGCAGAGTAAGGGGTGAAGATGGCAGTGTAGATCACAAGCAGTAAAATGAGCCAGTCCCAGACTGCTTTGAAAGGACTGTAGTGCAATATTGTAAACTTGTTGATGCGAGGTGTTTGGAGCTTATATTCTGGTAGTACGTCAGCTCCCAAAGATAGGACCTTGGAAAGTAAAGGGAAGGAAAAACAACAACCAAACAATCTGGTGAGTAAAGTAGAAATTTAACAAACAAACCATGAAACAAATACATCTTATTTCTGAATAACATTTCTGAAAAGGCAATGCAAGATAATTGTGCTGAATTTAGAATGGGCAATGTGATTTTTAAATTATTATTATTACTGTTGTTATTATGTTATTACTAGTATCTATTTGACAGAGACACATCACTAAAATTCTTGAGGTTGAAAGTAAATGAGAATTACTAGGAAAGGACAAAAAATGACCGAACACTCTGTATAACTCTCCTGCTGTCTAAAAACCAACAACCACTTGGTACCTCAGAACCATTTCTGAAGTGATGGATGGATGGATAACCCTAGGCCAGAGATGGCTCCCGGAAACAGCCAAAAGCTAGTTGTCCCCCAAAAGGATCTTCTCGTATCGCCACCTCTGCTGCTTTCCGAGTGCTAACTCCTAACTCCCTTGGGAAACAAACATGCTCCTCTTGATTACATATTCCAATCGCCATCTTTTTTCTCTTAAGTATTAATAGCTTCTTTGCCTCTCCATGTGTGAGTCCTGTTGCCCACTTGCTGTACAAATGGAGACGGTTGTATGGCAGATGTTTGACTGCATGATTGTGGATAACTAGGGTGGAACAAGCTAGTGTGTGAGATATTGGGAACAAGACTAATCAAGACAGTCCCACTTCCTGTTCACAGTTGCTTCAGTGGCTTGGTCTACCCATAGCACTAACAATAATATTTTGTTATGGCATATTGAGCAATCAGAATGGCTTGGTTCATAAACTATACTATGCTATGATGAATAGCTAGTTTCACACCTTATACCATGATGCAAACGGCATGATCCTTATCGTTATATGTAAGCCTGAAGTTGAAACTCAAATACTTTGGCCACCTAATGAGAAGGAAGGACTCACTGGAGAAGAGCCTAATGCTGGGAAAGATTGAGGGCAATAGAAGAAGGGGACGACAGAGAATGAGGGGGCTGGATGGAGTCACTGAAGCAGTAGGCGTGAACTTAAATGGACTCCAGAAGATGGTAGAGGACAGGAAGGCCTGGAGGAACGTTGTCTATGGGGTTGTAATGGGTCGGACACGACTTTGCAATTAACAACAACAACAACAACAACAACAAAGCCAGGCCAAAATGTGGTGCATTTTATACATAGATAAGCTAGACCTGCAAGTACAAGACATTTTAATACCAGAGGCAATCTTCAGGGTCAAACCTTTCAGATGCCTCCCTCCCCCAGATTACCCTGCCATGTTAGCCATAATTTAAAATGTGAGGGCTACTTTTGAGGGGAAGCAAACCTGTTTTGGTGCCTGGGGCTCCTGCACACAAACTGGGAGGAACAAGAAGCCCATGGCAATAATAGCATGAGTATTATGAGCTCCCTGAACTGCAAGAATCTGGATGATCATTAGAGCAGGGGTCCCCAATCCCCGGTCTGTGGACCAGTACCGGCCCGCGGCATACCAGCAACTAGTCCGCACAAATAAGCAAAGTCCCATCTGCAAGATGCAGGCAGCGCACAAAACCACACACTCTCCGGTCCACGGAAAAACCTCTCTCCACGGAACCGGTCCCTGGTGCCCGAAAGGTTGGGGACCTCTGCATTAGAGAATTAGATTGCACTGTATTTCTGCCACCTAGTGGTCACTCTCAGTATGTTCTGAGACTGCGAGGCTGGCCTGCTTCCACCTGTTGCTCAGCTTTCACCCACCTTGTCACTTCCAAACACCTAGTCCTAGGTTCATCTTTTGATCCCCACAAAAATTATGGTAGACCATGACCAGCATTTTTTTTTATAACCAACTGGGATGTCTGTGGTTACAGGGGCAAAGATGGCCATCCCTCCAGCCTCGACAATATTTAGGCCATTGACCTTTCCCCATTCCATATATGGAAGCTGACTATAGGAGCTCAGCCTCATTGAGTTAAATGGGGTCCTTTAGAATACCAAACCTTCTCTGATCACTGAAGGAACTGGAATCAAAACGGTCCTAACAGGTCAAAAGAATCTATTTTGGGGGGGGATCCATTGCTTTCAACGGCTGCTAAACAACCAATTGCAAGTCAAGGACTACCTGTATTTTATGTAAAGATAATAAAAGTGACATATTCATATATTTTCAAAAAGGCTCTAAAGATTCATTTTTCTTTGATTATTTTTAAATGATAGCATATTGGATAATTGCTTTTACATCTTTTTTTTTAAAAAAAACTATGTTTAAGTAACATTTTTTTTTCAAAATTATTTGTTTTATGATGCATTTGTCGGGCACTTATGATCAGGTTATCTAAATACTATGAATAAATTTTATTAAAAGCAAATTTTACCAAGATAAAAAACATTATAGAAGCATAGAAGAAATAGAAAAAGTTCATAAAAGGGTCGAAGGAAAAAAAATCAAAGAATAATAAAAAAGCAGGAAAAAGAAAGGTAACGAAAGAAGCGATTCCTGATCTTTGCAGCAGTTTCAAACATAGTTGCCTTCTCCATCCTCCCATATATTGTAGCTGCCTTCTTCCCATAGATAAATCTTTAAAATCAATAAATCCCAAAATCAGCAATTCAATTTTGTCTATTTTCAGCAAAAAGTCTATAAAGCGAGTCAGTGTACCTAAATACTAAAAGGCTACATGCATAGAGAGTAGCGCAGGGTAGCTACCTATGATAGGAAAAACTAGGGGAAATGCACCAGTAAAAACCAAAGGAGATAGATTGATACATACATACCACATGTGCTGTTTGAAAATTTTAATTAAAAACAGAATACATTTTGTGATAATAGGTTAGATTATATTGACCTTCCACTTTGACACTCTTTCACAAGACCTGGATTTACCAACACTCTGGAGCCCAGGTCCAGAGTGTTGGTAAATCCAGGTCTTCAGGGTCTTGTGAAATAGTATCAAAGTGGAAGGTCAATATAATCTAACCTATTATGGGATGGAGCCCATCAAGTGGCCTATTTGATTAATTGTCACTAGGGGGTGGGGGTGGGATTATTGTTTTTATTGTTTGTATATATTTTTCCTTTTTACGACCCTCTAATCCTTTTTATCGGGTGGAGTTGGGGTGACTGAATGGAGCTGAGCGTTTACTGGCCGGATGCCCTTCCTGACGCCTATGCAGAGTTCACAGTAGACAATAATTCATTATGCCCAGAGAGAGAAATACCTGCCACTACCTAGGAATGAACTCATGGCCTCCTGATTATGAGGCAAGAGCTCCACCTCTAGGCCACCGTGCTGCTCGTTTTTATTGTTTGTATATTGAGTTTTTTATTTTTATAAGATGCCTTAGAACAGTGATGGCGAACCTTTTAGAGACTGAGTGCCCAAACTGCAACCCAAAACCCACTTATGTATCATCGGGTGCTGGGTGGGTGTGGCCCATTGGGTGGTCGTGGCTTCTATGGTATCGGCAGACTGGGTGGGACTAAAAAGTTCAATCAATCAATTCCAACTTTGCGAGATTTTTTTTTTCCTGCGAGTTGAAATTGATTGATTGAACCTTTTTTTATTTTGCACACGGCGGCGCAGGCCTAAAGCGAAAAGGTTTTATAAAACCCAGCTGAAGGCCTAGGACTGGGACGACAGTGCGCGTGCCCGCAGAGAGGGCTCTGAGTGCCGCCTCTGGCACGCGTGCCATAGGTTCGCCACCACGGCCTAAAGCACTCATATCCTTTGTAAAGGACAGACTTTGCTGCAGTAAGTTCATGTTTTGTTGTGGAATAAAGTGCCATTGGGCTGACACTGCACCGACAATATCATCCAACCTTGTTTTCTGGCCCACAAGAGATCTTTCTTTAGGTCAGAAGTAAGAAGGCTTCTGATAGTTGCAGGTTGATATTGGGTGACCAAGAACTGCAGCAGGTAGGGTGATGATGCAAAATGGAAAGACTTTTCTCTTTTTTCCCCCCTTGAGTTTCTTAGAGGTCTTTTTTTTCATGTTATGCATTATATTCAACCTGTATTATTGCTTTAAATATTTCAGTCTCTTCAAAATCTACTAGTTTTCAGCCACTGTGATCATAACTGGCTTACAGAAAGGTACTGAACGATTTTGGCTTCACAATGGGTTTTCTAGAATTGGAGGGGGGGGGAAAGGAAAAAGTGCCACTGTAATTACTTAAAAAAGACATTCTTTAAAAGCTGAAAAGCAGGTTGATCTTCTGCTGTCATTTTTGTTAAAGGTGAAGACTCCTTCGAATTGAACTCGACTCCTGGTGATTTTCATTTTTTGGCCACAATACAGAAGTTCTTCAATTGCCTCCTTCTGAAATGTTTTTGTGAGTTTTCAATCTAGCCTGATTCATTTTTAGTCTCCATCCCAGCAGTAACCAAGCACAACCCGGGCTGGCTTTTAAGTCCAGGTAGAGCTACTTGCTGCTGCCTCGTGCTGAGCTTACAATTTTCATTAGTGCCTGTTTTCTTTAGATCAGCTGATTGTCTTACAAAAATCAAGAGGAGCCATAATTATTTTCTACTTTGCCTCCACTAAAATCATCAAGACTCCTCAGCCAAGCCATTTTTTATGTTTCTGTCAAAAGAACATGATTAATAGCTGCACTCATCCTATCTCCTGACCTACAGGAAAACCTGATGTGCAAATTCAGTTGCTAAATGTGTAACAAATTCGGGTGCATAACTGAACATTAAGATAACAGTTACCTCCACCCACCCCCCAATTAAGGGAGGGGAGAACTTTAAGATTATATTAACTTTTAGAACAACAGTGCAATCTTTATTGCAGCCTTCTTTCAGTACAAAACATATTTGAATTTATATATAGAGGGTTGTTAACTGCAAAATATGCCCAACAGTATTTTATAGTAGCCATCTGCATTCACACACAAAATCACAAGCAAATCTGTTGTAAATTGAGTTCCAAAACAAAATAGTTCCAGCTATACTGAAAATACCACTAGATCCATGGTAGTAATACTGACTATATTTAAGATATTGAATTTCTTATAGATTCCACTAATGAATTTGCCAACAAAACATACAGATATGTAAATATGCAAGCTGAAAAAACCAGTACATTCAAATACATCTCTTTTGTTAACTCTTAAAAATAATGATATTCTAATGAATTAAAGCAAAAGTGGACGACTAGAATACCACTAATTTAGATTCCCACGAGACAGTTTAAATCTTTCCAAATATAAGTACATTTCACACCTGTAACAATAGGCAGAAATATATAGTGGGACACTTGGGTTAAATTAGATATGGGTATTAAATTAGTCATGCCTCAAAATGATTTCAATGGAATTACAGCATGAACGATTAACCTAGAACCAATTAGTATTTTGATGTGATTTCCATAATCCTTCATTCTGCTTCCATAAGTGTTACTAACATAAAATATGGCAGAATATAATCACATATTTTCAATCAAAGCAGTTTATGCATTTCATTTCCCTACTTGACTCCAAATCAAAGATTGATATATCAAACAGCAGAATGAATTGATTTGTATGCATTAAGCGAACAGCCTTTAGCTACTTCAGAGAGGATATGGTAGTGCTCCAAAGAAGATCATGTATTCTGATTAAAAAAATGCCACATGGGTCTCAATGAATAAAACTGTGAGGCGCAAAGGATCAGGACCATTCGTAAAGTTGAAGCATAGACGATTCATTTAAATCTATACACAAGAATCTAGTCAACTAACAGCACTAAACTGGCATTAGATAAGGGTCAATGTAATTCACACGGGGCTGGATGTGGATCTTTTATGGCAATGCAAGGACTCTAATCTGATGACATGTTTAACTCTGCCCTCACCTTTGACTGCTCGTCACTGACAAATACCTACTTTTATCGTCTGGGACTCTGGGGATGTTCCTTAAGTTCAGACTATAACAATTCTAAGATGATGTCTTGGAGAGTGTAATCATTGCTTTAGTTTAGCTTGTTTTCCCTTTTTTACTAGTTTACCAGTTACTATATGCCCAAGCAGCAGCCAGAAGAGGCCTGCTCTTGATTCTAATGAAGTTATGAATTCCTATTCTACTGGACGTTTGTGGAATGTATTAGAAGTGTTATTTGAAAAGTTTATTCAAATTTAGGACTGAGTTCCAGTATTATTAGAGATAATTACACTATTATAATTTCAGGGATCTCAAACACCTTTAATGTGGATCTTGTTATCTCAATATAAAAAATGTTCAAAGAAATCTCACATTAGCATTTTTGGAAGGGACTAAGCAGCATGTCAACAGCACTGTACTCTTTACATGAAATTCCTCTGGGCCAAGAAAGAATGGGAAATAAATTGATACTCCAGAATTTATTACATTCTCAGTAGCGGAACTAATTAGCTAGTACAATTCTTTGGGTGATGAGGTTGGAGAGCAAAGGCAAGGCTTTGGGGGAAAAGACTCTCATTATTGACCAGGTAATGTTCTCAGCTTCCCAATTAAACTGTTATTTTCTAGAGAAACTACATTTAAGGTTTTCCGTAATTACATAGGGCTACTAAGCTCTTAAATTGGAGCACTGGGTAGTGGGAAGTGATGTAAAGCCAAGACATGAGCATCATGCAGTGTGTTCTCCCAACATGCTTTGCTTGGAGCACAGAGATTGTCCCCGATCTCTGGAATAGTCTTTTTGTTGCGAGATCACATGCATGACTAGGGAGACTTTTATTTAGTTAGCTAGTTTAACTTCCACTGCTATCAAATAAAAAGACTCAAGATGGCTTAGATGAAAATTCAACGAAAACACCAGTTTGCAAAATGTATAAAAATGACAGACTGATCATACCCCTGGCAGTTAAGTTTGGGTTACCCCTTAGAAATATAACATCATCCCCTGGTGTTGTGGCTCCGTCCGGTGGGTCCCTCTCATCAGAGGAGGAAGGCTCTGAACATGACGGAGAGGAGATGGCTAGGCCTCTCTCTCCCGGCCCTTCCCCTCTGGTGCAGCCTTTGGTGCCTTCCGACAGCGAGGAGATTGGCCAGGAGCCCGGTGTTTCTGGGATTGGCCAGGAGCCCGGTACTTCTGGGATTGGCCAGGAGCCAGAAGTATCGGATTCAGAAGAGGATAAGTTTTGGCTGGATCCACGCCAGCGTCGACGAGATAGGCGTGCGCAGCAGCAGACACGTCGGGCCAGACAATTCCGCTGAGTCACTGGGCCACACCCCACTGGCTATATAAGCAAGGGGTGTGGCATGTGAATTTTCGTGACGGACAAAGTTTGATGAACACTCGGTTGCAAGCATTCTGGCAAGTTCTCGTGGCTTATCTTTGTTTGCTGTGTTTTATCATTGAAGACTTGGCAGGCAGCTACGAAGTGGCTGCCAAGACATTCCGTTGCCTTTGTCTGTGCCGAGGAGTTTGTCAGGCCTCGGCTGACTGGTTGGGGTGTGTGGGTCGGACGGGGGACAGAACACCTGGGGATCCTATGGCCCACATTGAGAATCACAGCATCATTTAAATGCAGGCAGACCATGAGAGAGTGTGCTCTTATTTTGAAAAAAGAAAAGTTATTATTTGGTTTTCACTTCTAAATCTTTCTCCTCGGCACCCACAAAGCAGCTGGACGTTGCTGGGGTTTGCTACCTTCTCCCTTCCCATTGAAGGAATATCCCTTAAGAGATATTAAGTTAAATAAATCACCAGCACTAAAGGTAAGATCTCAAACCATGCAACCAGAGGCTGGGCAGCACATGTGGCTGGGCATACAGCAACTCAAATAATTCATTCAGCCGTTCATCACCAACACGGGTCCATTATTTATGTTCTTTTCCTAAGGAGGTACAAATAAGTTAGGCTTTCTTTAGACTTGGAAGGAGTTATTTAACACAGCCATTCTCCACAGGGAGGGACCCTGGCTCACACTGGTTCTGAAGCTGTGCTGCTGTGAGACTGAGTTCCAGCCCCCCCAAGTCTAATAGCAGGTGGTACATGATTGAAGACCTATGCCAAAGCCAACACTTGCTTTTCTTTAGAGCCAAAGTAGGAGAAATTCTGGCATACTTAGAAACAAAGAGCTGTCTGTTGTTGTTTTTTTCCTTCTACTTGCACATGCCTTTTTAGATACAAAATGGCATGAAAAGGCAAGAAAGCCCGTTTGACTCAGAACAACAAATATTATACAGGGAGTACTCAACTTACGACCGCCACTGAGCCCAAAATTTATATTGCTAAGTGAGAAATTTGTTAAGTGAGTTTTGCCCCATTCTACAACTTTTCTTGTCACATTTGTTAAGGGAATCACTGCAGTCGTTAAGTTAATAACACAGCTGTTAAGTGAATCTGGCTTCCCCTATGGCAGGGGTAGGCAACCTTGGCTCTTTTATGACTCGTGGACTTCAACTCCCAGAACTCCTGAGCCAGCCATGCTGGCTCAGGAATTCTGGGAGTTGAAGTCCACGAGTCATAAAAGAGCCAAGGTTGCCTACCCCTGCCCTATGGATTTTGCTTGTCAGAAGGTGGCAAAAGGGGATCACATGACCCCGGGACACTGCAACCGTCGTAAATGTGAGTCAGTTGTCAAGCATCTGAATATAAATCACATGACCATGGGGGGATGCTGCAATGGTCGTAAGTGTGGGAAATGGTCACGAGTCAACTTTTTTCAGGGCCCTTGTAAGTCGAGGACTACCTGTACAGGACTCCAAACGCATTGAGGAGATGTAATCATCTATTTAAAAAACTATATTTTTTTTAAAAAGCAGCAGCAGCAGCAGCCTGTCTGAGTCATGTTCTTACAGATGTTCAACAAAAGCACCTATTTGGGAATCGAGAGCTATATCATAATAGTGAGTATCATCTCAACATAGTATATATATATATAAACCTCAGAAAAAGGTTTACGCACAGGCCTTTGATCCAGGTTTGCGCAGAGAGACCCTACAGTGCATAAGGGAGGAGGAGGCAGAACCTGCCGAACGGCAGTGCCCTATTTCCTGCACCTCCGTTTTATGCAGGCTGAATAATGCAGAGACTTTGTGTGGGCATATTTTAATTTTTCATACAGTATTCCCTTTATTAGCCATTTATAGACTTTAATAAAACCTCAAAAAGCAAAACGGGTTTACTGCTCATAAACATCCTTGCTCTTCGGATTTCATTTTCCTCCACAATTTTATTTGATAATTATCTCCTTTGTATTAATTCCGACGGTAAAACCGAGGTTATACTTCATTGTAAATCTATTGCTCCAGACCGGTTCAGAATAATAAAAAAAAAAAGCTCAGATTCTCAGTTAAACAACTGTCTGTCTTCCTACCTACTTATATTAATGCTCCTTTTTATCGCAGTTCTCTGAAATGAAAATTGTCATGTTTTTGCACAAAGATGTGGGTGTAAATATCATATAACAATTTACTTCTTCTAAATAAGTGGTTCAATTTAAGGATTTTTTGTACACTGGCCATGTTTGCAAATACGGAGAAGGCTGCAATTTTGCACATTTATCCTTTAGTAAGCTCTTGACAGTGAATCTTTTAAATAAACACGCACAAGCTCTGTTAAATTCTAGGAGAAGGAATCCTTCCTGAATTAGCTGCATTTAATCTTGGTTAAGCAAATGCAGGATTGCTGCCTTAATGTATTACAGGTAGTCCTCAACTTACAACGGTTTGTTTAGCGATTGTTCAATGTTACAACGGCACTGAAAAATGTGATCTGTGACCATTTTTCACAGTTACGACCTTTCCAGTATCCTTGTGATCATGTGATCAAACTTCAGATGCATGGCAACTGATTCATACTTATGACCGTTGCTGTGTCCCAGGGTCATGTGATCACCTTTTGCTGCCTTCTGACAAGCAAAGTCAATGGGGAAGCCGGATTCGCTTAACAACCAGGTTACTGACATTTTGATCATCTTTGTTATCCCATTTTTATTACTTTGTAAGTAACTCAAGGAAGCAAACCTATCTAATATTCTCTCCTCCTCCTATTCTGCCCACAACAGCAACCTGGTGAAGGCGACCAGGCTGAGAGAGAGTGGGCAGCCCAAAGTCATCCAGCCACCTGAGGCGGGACCAGAATGGACAGTCCCCTGGCTTCTAGGCCAGCACCTTCGCCACTACACCAAACGGGCTCTCTGATACATACAAATGTCCAAATTTGACATTTCTATCAATGTTTTGTTCAAGATATATGTGAATAAAGTTTTGCTCAAATTGTCTCACAGTTTGGAGGGGGCCATATACTTCCACATTCATTTCAGTTCTATGAAAACATCAGAGGAAGATTTGCGTGTATGAATCAGTACTCACAAATTCTTCACCATGAGACAGAACCTTTGTGCAATGAAGTACCGATGCAATGTTTTTTCAGAGAGATTGCTCATATACCAGGCTGAGAATTATTAATTGTGACTCAGTTGTGAGTCATAATTCAGTTAATAAGACTCAATCCGGATCCAGTGAAATTTACGCAACTGAATATCGCCTTGACTAACTGCTTCAGTGAAGCCTAAGCATAACGAAGTCTGGATTCGGTCTGTAATAATTCATGCGGTTAGCCCATTTCCTGCCTCTATGCCCCGAAAGAGCTGACAGCGTGAGGAGTGATACATAATAAAAAATAACTTGAAAATCTGAGTTACAATCTCATAAATTCTAAGGCAAATCCAATAACCACTATTCAAAACCAGTGGCAGAAATACTAAAAAAAGTTCAGACATGAAATTAGTACCAGAAGCCTTCATGGGATAACAAATTCCAAGACAATTGTAAGCATTATGTATAATTATTTTAGAGGTTTAATGAAATTTATTGTAATTTCCCAGTTACCACACTTTCCTATACATTGACATTTTTTCCCATTCAGTTATAGGCACACTTTTTTTAACAAAAAAAACCCCACTAAAATATTGTACGAATGAATGTCTTTATATGCATTTTTAATTGCATTCACAGCATTCAGATATTATTCTTTCCTTCCTTCCCTCCCTCCTCCCTCCCTCCCTCCCTCCCTTTGTCGGGGACGGGGTAAGAAAGATAACTTCAGTTATCCTTTTTAAAAATGTATGTTTCACCTACTTATTTGATGACTCCCACTTACCAGGTTCATCATCAGGAAAAGATAGAATTTATTTAAAACCACTGCAAATTTTCACTTCTTCATTAAAATTGATCGAAAATAGATAGATATAAATATTAAAAAATACAGAAGTGATTTCCATAACTTTTTGCCAATGCAGATTTGCTTTTCTTCTTAAAGGTATTTTTTTAAAATTAACTCAGTATAGATGACAATCATTCCTAATTCATCTTCCCAACAAACCAGATTTTTTCCCCTTAATTCAATAATCATGCATTAAATTCCTTTTGATAATCTCTAATTTTGAGGAAATTTTGTTTGTTTAATGTATATATACCATGAATCAGTTCTCTGGTTAAAGTAGCTGCTTAAATAATTTCTCTGATTCAGACTTGAAACTTTAAACAGCACCGTTGAAGATAAGTGGGAGGGCTTTGTTTCTGTCTACATCCTTACTAAGGATTAAAAAAAAATGCATTATTCTTTTCTTCTTTCACACGCCTGTATCTTCTTAGAAGTGCAATCTTACATTCATCTTCTTGGGAGTAAACCTTACTGAATTCAGGGGAATTTTCTTCAAAATAGGCATGTATAAGGTTGCACTATAAAAGATACATAAAAGATATTCCATATTAGGAAGATTATGACTCCTGTTTTGAGGAGGGCAGTGTTATATAAACATAAATGGTCCTGTTCAGTCCAAGTCCAGTGGGAAATAAGGAACTTCAAGAGAAGGATGGCTTCTTTCCCCACTTTTCTTTGGCTTGTTTTTTTGGAAACTTATCTGATTTTGGGCCATCCAAGGAGGTAAAATATGGGATTTTCTCATGTTCTTTTAAGAGCATGTAACTGCTGCAATTTGCACATTACTTTTAGATGCTTGTTTTGCTAATATTTGGAAGAGCAAACACTAACCAATGGAAGAAGAATATCCAAATTTGTTCCCAACAAGTGCAGAAAACATTTGGAGGGTTGAGGAGTGCTGTTGACCTTAAGTGGTGTCAGAAAAGTTGCTCTTCAGAAAGTCGGTGAACATAGCCAGGTCAAAAATGAAGTAATTTAATGAAAATTTGTACTTTAATTAGTACAAGTATTAGGATTAATCCTCACACAATAATGTTCCCCTTCTGTCCCACCTTACAGCTATAAGTCAACAGCAATGTTCAGAGTGATGTGAAGATCATAGCCAAGATAGTGTGGAAGGGGATGGAAGAATAGAGTGTAGTGGAGTGTAGTGGAAGAGTGGAGTGGAGTGGAGTGGAGTGGAGTGGAATGGAATGGAATGGAATGGAATGGAATAGAATAGAATAGAATAGAATAGAATAGAATAGAATAGAATAGAAGTGTGATTGGACACACAAGAAATTTTTCTCAGGTGCATAAGTTCTCAGAGTACACACATACAACAACAAAGGGATAGTTCATAGATCATAGCTTCCACATCTCAAGCACAGCATGTCGCTGTTTTCACCAGGAGGATGTTGAAGGGTAATCCAGCACTAACAAGCAAGTTGCTTTCTCAGGTTTTTTGGATCACTTTGGCTGGAGGATGGATAAGCTACAGCTGCATCAACAACCCAGTATATAGGAGTTGGCAACATGCCTAATGGTATTTGCCATTATGAAGAAAGAATTTTTAATAGGTCCACATCTTTTTTCCAGAGGAAAAAAAAAGTTCTAATTAGGCCAATCTTCCTCTTCCTTATCCCTGACATTAGCTTTTCTCTGCACACCTTTGTGGCTTGTTCATATTTGATTTCCCCTAATGACAGCACAGGTGTGAGGCACTGAGGAATCAGCCCATTGATCTTGACAGCTGGTCCCATCACAGTAAACTGTACTCTTTTCTCCCCCTTTGTTCCAACACCCAGCTGTTTTTCCACATTTACTTTATGTAATTACACTTTGGAAATGATCATGTAATTAGCCACACTTAAATCATTACTATAATTAGGACTGAGGTTGCAATGTAAAATATCCACATACATTTTGCTATATACTAAAAGTAAACACAGATAAGTTTCCTGCATGGTAGTTACATTAGTTTTCTATTGAGCAAAAGAAAAAATGCTAGGAAAATGAGAAACTACATCCAGAGCATACCAAATAAAATAAGATGAAGTTGCATTGTGCTAACAGAATCAAGATTGTGTATGTAATTAATGATACAGGGTTAACATTTGCTGCAATTCAAAAGTTGAGGTTTAGAACTATTCACAAATTGTCTTATAACCATCTTCTATGATGGGGTGATGTTTCCTCCAAATGTTCCTATCATTTTTTTTCCTAAGGATTGTATGACCACTGTAGGTAGAATCCAGCAATATTTCAAGAACAGGAAAGGACTCTGTTTGTGTTGCGTGCGTGCACACACACACACACACACACACACACACACACACACGTATACGTATATGTGTATATGTATATGTGTATATAATAGTCATGGCTATAGTGTACAACATGCTAAGCTTGAATATTAGGGTTAACCTTGACTAGATTTCTATAGCTTAGTAGGTTAAAATGGGTTAGTTCAGAAATTAGATAAAGGATATATGATGAATGGAACCCATGATTGTTGGCTGACATTGTTACCAAGAATACAGTATAAATACACAGCTGCAATTTCCAAGTCTCTCCCTAGTAGTTTGAGTCTAAAACTTCCCTAAAGAAAGAAAAAGTCACAACTTAAAGCTCACAAATCACCTCATCCCTCCCATTCTTACTCCTTTTATATTAAGAAAGACCATATTAGAACAGAAGGATTTCTCCAAGAAACATGCAGTCTCTCTCTGTCATTTTTTTTCCATTTTGTCATTTTCTCTTGTAAAGTCAGTCCCTTGTCAGTGCTCGTGATCACGCATGAGCACTTTTATCATATGATGAAAATGTGCTCCATGAGATTCATATGTTTTCCTTCATCCTAGTCTTTTCCCTGCATGTTAGTAGATAAGAGAATGTTCTACTCATTGATAAATTGTAAAGAAAAATCCTAGGTAACCCCTATGATCTCAGTTCACAGTTGACTTGTGGAGAAGGAGCCTCCTCTATTCTTCACTGCCATACTATCAGCAGCAAAAAAATCTTAGCCTTTTTCCCCATCTCAGGGAGATCTTTCATCATCCCCTCCCAGACTGAATATTGAATTATCTGCCAGCAAAAAATAATAAAGGTGGGATACAAATAAATAAAATAAAACAAGTGCTGCGCAATGGTGCTACAGAGATGGTACATTCTATTCTGAATATTATGATAAATGAAAAGAGAACTAAATATAATTAGAAGTCAGCTCCTCTTTAACAATTCCTTCTTTCACAAGTTTTCTCTTTGGAGAAAGCTTGACTTAAATAAAGTCTTAGAGAATCATCCTCAAAACCTCTTGGGAAAACTTTCTTCACACTCTCTGAACACATTTAAGTAGAGGAAAAGGATTTAGGGCAGTGTATAAGCAGTCCGAGATCTGAATAAATGGATTATTTTTAGGTTTTCTACAAGCCCTGTTTGTCCTAGATGTGATTGCTATCTTGCTTTGGTTTAGATTGAAAAGTGAAGATAAAGACATCATTTTCTCTTTCTGTATCTATTGGGCTTTGGTAAAATATTTGGATAGAGATACTTAAGCCTCTAGGGCAACATGGTTTATTTTAACTAGCACTTTTTTCCTTCTGTGCCTTAGGTAATGGTTGTTCACAACGCCTGTAATATGATCTTGCTTTTAATTGGGGATCTCAGGGATTGATGCAAAGATATTTTTTATGCAAATCAGAAGACATGCTACTCCGAAGCAGAAGACTGAAGACCATATTTTTTATGGATTCAGAAAGAAAAAGACAGTAACATTATATATTATTTGCATATGCAGAAATTGTGAAGACCATTGTATCCAAAGAGAAGTTGCAGTGCTCCTGGGAATAAGATATTAAATGCCTGTCTAGTTTGGAAAAACAGGATGCTAAAGTTGCTCATGATTTTGTTAGGAGAGCCAGGACCTGAATAATGTTGGTCTAAGTGCCAATTCAGATATGAAGGTCATTTTGCATTTGTGTACGCTGGTCCTCTTTACTGAATCCAAAAAAACAATGCATGAATCTGAAATGAGGTAAATTAGGACCATGGCAGAGGGTGTGGGGGGGCTAAGTTTCCAAAGCTGCTGTGACCCACTGAAATCAAGCTTCCTTGTTTCTGTTTGTAATCTGGGGGGAAAATCCCTAATTTTTGGAATCATTTGGGATTTTCCTATGACTATAGAAAACCATAGTCATGGTCAAATAATTAATATATTTTTCTTCCAAGCCATAACCCTATAGTAGCTCAGTTGCTTTTTTCCCCAAGAAATACCAAGACTAAATGCTAAACTAATTCATGGTATGAATATCATGTCTTTAATTAAAAAGATGGTTTTCTGCCTTGGTGCTAATACAGTAAAATTAGACTCGGTATAAATTCATGTGAAAAAGACCATTACCATTGCATGGAAAAACTGGCATGATGCTTCAAACCACGTATTTCAGCCAGCATCCAACAAACCTTTTAAAAGCTAATAATGCTGTGTCTCTTCCTTACAGAGGAGAATCCTCTTACATGGAAACTGAAGTGTAAGCTTTTCTTCAGCAATTAAAAGGTTTATAGTAATTACTCTGCCCTTTTCGTTTATCGAAAGAGAGAAGAACTGGTCAAATCAATGAAAGACCACAGGCAGAAATAGCAAACAGAGAAAGTTTCTGCCCTTCCCATCAGCTTCCATATTCACCACTGCAACAAAACAGAACCTATCCCAGTTCTGTGTCTAAGACTACAGTGAAGAATTAGGTTGACATGAAGAATTGCCCTATTTAATAGTTTTTTTTTGTAGACAAGGGATTTTTTTTTCACTTGATCCAAAGTTTTGAACCTTTTGAAAAGTACTGATTATTCTCTCCTGGTTCTGAGTAATTTTGACTGGTTTAAGGAACCATGAAATGCTTCAAGCTATTAAGATACTCTCACTTTTAATTCTGATCAGTAACAATAAGCTAAAATTTTATTCAATACAGAGGAAGGAGAAAAAAATTATTATTTTCACATCTGAGTCCTTAGCTCTCAGCAAGCATTCCCAACTAGAGGGTAGGAAGCTCTTTCTGCTTATACTGCATCCTTACATGAGAACAAGAGTTTCTTTAGCAGTAACTTTTTTTAATCAATCTACTCAAAGGGGATTTAGCAATTACTTTCTTTAGTTGGAGGACTAAAACCAGAATTGGACTATCTGATTTTGCAGGATCCAATCTGGGTCGGTCACCGGACCAGAGGTTTTCAGCTTTTGACTTTCAGACTTCTGCTGGAGCCCATCTTGGGGGAACTTCTGTCTAGCAGAGTGTGTGCTGTTCTGTGTGTGGTATTTATAATGCCTGTTGCAAGAGGCTTTTTAGATGTTGATTGGAGTGTGTTGATGGCTGGCTTTTAAGTCGTTAACTGTCATTTGCTTGTGCCACCCAGCCCTCGCCTTCTAAGTACTTGATCGGCTGGTGGTAAATCAGCACTCCTGTTGACTGACCAAGGGGCCTGTCTCCCAGGCTTCAATCACTTCCCTGGCTGTTTTTGTGCCTGCTCGTCCAACAATCTTAGTTGCTGCAAATTTGAAAGTGTGTCCTTTGCTCATTGCAGTGTGAGGCTACCAATGAGTTCGGGTCTCACTTGTGTTCTTGCAATCTGACGGTTAGCTTCCTGCCTAATTTCATTACTGCAGGGACCAACAGGTTTAAAGGACAAGATCATTTTATAACTTTCTTTTTACTTGGGGGATGGTTTCTGTCTACAACCCATTCAACACCAACCCACTTCTTAAATGAGAAAGAGAGTATGTCAATGAAGGAGAATATTTGTAGCTCAGGGTTGAAATGGGGGGTCCTTGGTGCTCTCTGAGCTTGCTTGTGTTCTTGCAGACGTTTCATTACCCAAACTAGGTATTTCTTTTGTTAGTCACTCAACATGAGTGAAGCAAGGACAGGGCTATTTTTAGATAGCGAGAAAGATCTTAAGGGTGGAAAAAGTAAATAGTTTTTGTGACTATGAAAAATGGGGAATTGGATACAAAAATAGCACAAATGAAAATTGGTAGGCTAATCCCTCTTTTAGGATGTCATCTTGAGTCCAAATCTTACTTTGGAGCAATTATGAAGAGAGCCAGTTTGGACTAATGATTAAGACAGCAGGTTAAAAGCCAGGAGATTGTGAGTTCTAGTCCAGCCTTAGGTGTGAAAGCCAGCTGGGTGACCTTAGGCCAGTCACTCTCTCTTAGCCCAAATCACCTCACAAGGTTGTTGTTGTGGGGAAAACAGGAAGAACAAGGAGTATTAGATATGTTCACCACCTTGAATTATTTACAAAAATTAATAAAGATGGAACAATAATAAATAAATAAATAAATAAACGTATTAGCACAATAATCCAAATTCTTTTATTTTATTACCTTGAAATTTAGTCACTGAGCTGTTTCATATTTCAATCTATTAATATTTTTATTTATTTGTGTTTATATGAATTAGTTCATACATGAATACCCTATTGTGTTTCTGTTTTGCTTCTACGAGATAACCTTCTTTTATCTGCAAGTTGGTTAAAATTGCCCAAAGCCTGAACATTGGGCAATAATTGTGTGATCAAATACTGTAGTTGATATGTAAGAGAACTTGCTGTAAATTTACTTTGTAGCACGAAGCAGCAAAAATCTGTCTTTGGGGACATTTCAGCTGTAATGCCGAGATCAGTTTTAAAGTGCAAATGTTCTTTTTGTTTCTATCTGATGCTATCACAACCACCCTGTAAGAGGAAGAATATAGCTGCATTGAGTTTCACAGTGCAATTTCAATAGGCCACTGCTCCTCTTGAAACTTGCAGTACTTCCTATATTCATTAAAAAGACATCTAACAAGAAATTCGTGTATGGATAATATGAGAAATTTAGTTTCATGAAGCATCTGTGTATCATACTGCTAATTTTGATTGTTATCTCACATGGTCTGGGCTAGAATAATATTTTCTGTTTCTTAATCATCATAAGAAACTGGAAGCCTCCTTGAGATTTCAGACCCAGTTATTTCTTGTGCAAATTATCCCATCTACTTTTTACCAGAGCTAATCTTCATGCGGTTTTGATCCAGTCGCCATGGTTAAGTTTCAGGCCACAGAGCAGGACCATCTGTTTATTGCTGCAGTGGAGCAGAGCAAGCTTCTTTGTTTTGCTTTATTAATTGTAATAAGCAGCTTACAATATAGAGAGCTAAAAACACCCATAAAAGCAACTGGAGATTAAAGTAAAAGCTGGTGCTATCCTAATTCAAATTTTCCTGTCTGAATGCTCTTGGGACCAAAGATGTCTTCAATAGTTTCCAGAAGAATAAAGAGTAGATATCAAATTCATCACAAGTTGCACATTTCAGAGGCAGGAGGATGCTTTGGGAAAATGGTAACATGGCTCCAAGCTCTATAAGGCTTTATAAGGTTACCACTACTTTTATTAGACCTGTAGGCTCCTGGCAACCATTGTAGCTTCCACAGAATTTGTGTGGTTCTGCTGAATTCCAGTCAATAAGCAAGCAGCTGCAGCTTCTGAGGCATCTTCACAGGTAATGCTTTGTAAATTAAGTTAGAATAGATATGTTTATTATTCTCTACAACTAGAGAGAAGCTCTACTCAGATCCTGCTATATTACTTCATCCTGGTGGTGATGATGGTGGTGGTCAATATGTTCCTAAGCAGAATGAGTGCAAAACAATGGGGATGTGTGCCAACAGTATCTACTTCTAGAAGATCCACCCAAAGTATGAAGATCATCCCAGCTAAAGCCAGCAGACCAGCAGTGATGTAAGAAGATGATGAGGATTATTTTACTGATATCACTGGGAAATCTGAAGGGCCAAGTTGGGGACGATCAAACTGGAAAAAGTCTTTCTTTGTGGTTGCAAAGAGTTGATATGGACATGATGGCACACAATCAAGTAAGAGATGACACACACATCTCTATCTTCAGCACCTCCAACTGTAGAGTCTGCTGGGATTCAGACTCAGTAACTTTTGTCTCTCATAATTCTTCTCATCCAAGGCCTTCTATACTAGAACCAGTTTTACAAGAAATCAATAGATTAGAAGTTCAGCTTCCACAATTTTTTTCCTCTTAGCATATATGTTCTCTTAGCATATATGTAATAGCTTATATAAGAAAGGAGAAGGACAAAAGGAAGATTGTGAAACCTAGAGAAAAACTTTGTGTTTTTCAGCAGAATTGTAACATGTGCAGGTGTTCTTTGAGGATAAGTTCTAAAACAGCCTGAGATTAACGTAAGACCAATTAAATCAACGAATTTATTCTTCTGTAAAAGAAAATGGACCTAATTAAATTCATGAGGTTTACACAGTATTGGGATTTAAATAAATTCAAGATTAAATTTATTTTTGGTCCTGGCTTTGTTCTTTTTTTGGTCCTAAGAATGTCTACTTTTGAGTGGCATGCTAAAAGCTGTGCAAACCTAGATCTCAAAAACAAGCAACCCTTGATGTAAATAAATAAGTAAGCAAAAGAAACATTCAAGACAATGGCAAAATGAAAATAAGTGAAAAGCAAAAATAAACCTCTCATCTGGATCATAATTTCAAGAGGATCTGCTAAACAGGACATGAAGGTAATTTTCAGAACATGAAACTACTTTCTTATGCTTTATAAAGTTCCATGCACACTGATAACACTCTCTCTCTCTCTCTCTCTCTCTCTCTCTCTCTCTCTCTCTCTCTCTCTCTCTCTCTCTCTCTCTCTCTCTCTCTCTCTCTCTCTATGTGTGTGTAATGGGCTCAGGTGTTTATGTTTAGGGAATGATAGATAAGAAATTATAATAGGAAGGAAATATAGAGAATTGATTTTCTTCTCATTAAAAATGGTGAACTTGTAAAAGCTATTCCTGCAAATTCTTCAGGAGCTGATTAAATCATAAAGAGAACAGAAATACAAACAAATGTCAACATTCATTGGAAGCATTCTGTAAAGCATTCTTGACCCCCTTGGCAAACACTTTAAATTTAATGTTGAATGCAGAGAGCTGTAGATGGCTGGCATATTAAACTACAGATTCTACCAGGAATTCTATGTAAATGTGTATAAAAGTGTAAAAGACGTGCCTATTAATTTTAAAAATATGTAATTTTTATTGTGTACATTTCTCCCTAGTATAGAGTCACTAATAAATATGAATGACATCTTGCGGCATTAAATTATCTGTTATGCCTTTAGAAAGCAGAATGGAGCTAGACTTAGGCTATTGTAAGTTATACAAGGATTTGAAAATATTAAAATAATTTCCTTGTTAAATATAGTTTAATATGTTGACCCAGATTTATAAAAAAAGATAGCTATCAGGTAAAGTACAGTTGTGCTAATATACACACACATACATAAATAAAAATATTAGCTATTCTTTAGTTTGGGAAAAAAGTGTATTTCCTTTTTCTCACTTTCTGATAGGTTGAATTATGTATTTTTTTAAAACTGAAGAGAAGTTTAAGAATAATATTATAATGCTAGATAACGTGACTGGAGAATTGTTAATGGAGTAGAATATTTGTGCATATATGTAATCATCCTTAGACTCCTGTAGAACCAGGGGTCGTGCATTCATTTGTCACTGGGGCCTCTTTTTCTCCTCCTGAAACACGCTGCTGAAAATCTAAAGCATCTTTGAAGGGCTCCTTCAGTTGAAGCTGCAACAAATAAAGAGTCCCTTTGAAGAACTGCCAAGCCCTAAGACTCGCACATGGCCAAAAACAAGAACAAAAACTGACCTGTAATCATGGAAAAGAGAGCTGAACAATCAGAAATTATTAGTATAATTTTAATAGAAATGCAATCCATTATACCACAGAAGAAAAACCGAGAAGAGGACACTTCAAAGACTAGCATATAATAAAATACAATCAAGCAATCAAATTAAATATGAAAATAAAATCTATAAAATAACCCGAAATGACTAAGCCTATAGCCCTATAAAAGTCTAATAACCTATAAAAATGAACAGAATTTGAGATCTATTAAAACTAAAGTACGAGATGAAAGACTGCCAGGAAAGCTCACAGTTTGCTTAGTCTGCTGCTCAGATGTTTACCGTTGATGAGCAACTTCAAGGCTGCTCTTCTTAAAATGGACTTGAATTGGTCAAAATAATCATTTAACCACGGAACATTCTCCTCTGACATTCTTTCAAACAAGATTGTCTTCTGCAGAGTATGGTCTAAGACAGGGGTCTTCAAACTTGGCCCTTTTATGACTTGTGGACTTCAACTCCCAGAATTCTTCAGCCAGGCATGCTGGCTGAGGAATTCTGGGACTTGAAGTCCACAAGTCATAAAAGGGCCAAGTTTGAAGACCCCTGGTCTAAAACGAGGTATTTTTTCTGCTATGTTTGCTTATTTAAACTTATTAGCATCAACACACAAACGCCCATCACTTTTTAGATGCCGATGCTCACAAAATGATTTAGAAACAATAAAAGGGTTTTATCTTTTAAAGCTCTAAAAAAAACTTACTAAGTACAGCTATCAGAAGAGTTTAGAGATATTATTCATCAAAAGGAAAATTTCCAGAGATGAATAATTCAGAGTGAAAGTATTACAGTAGCATCTCTGAATTTCAGTTTTGCAGTGGGCACGTCTGAAGGATATTACAACAATAAACCGAAGCTTTTGTTGAGGATGCGGAAGAGGATGAGAAAGAAGAGTTACAAAACACAGCATCTCTGGGAGATAGTGGGCCTACCTCTGAGATAGCATATGAGACGGAAGAGAGGAGCATGGAGAATATGGAATTGACCAGCCCCTTGCCCCAAAAGAATTAGAAGAAGAACACCTCCAGCCATGAACTCCTGCAGAAACAACTTCAGAGCAGTACTCGAAAGAATGAAGGCACCATATTGTGTTAAGTAACAAAGGAATTAGAATAGAAAAGCAGAAAGATCAATTTACTTGATTGACCAACTTTAACGATTGGGAAATAGTTAGGGCCATGTGACTTGGGTGGAAATTGAACATTCAAGAAATATAAGAATAGCAAGATCTCCTTGGTGGTGTACTGGAATCAGTGCTCAAGTTACCAGCCTGAACTTCATGTCTTGATTTTGTCTCTCTTAAATAGTCTGACTCTTGTAATGTGATGTGCATATACTTACCAGCCTGAACTTCATGTCTTGATTTTGTCTCTCTTAAATAGTCTAACTCTTGTAATGTGATGTGCATATACTAGTCTATGTAACATATGACAACTTGGCTCTTAGGACTGGAAGAAATTGCTAAACTTTGCTCAACTTCATTTGACTTCTGCATATTATCCACAGTCAGGTAGGTAAGCAGAATGAACGAAGGCCACCATAGAACAATATCTGTGCTACTATATCAGACACACCCAAGTTAAATGGATAAGTCTATGTTCCTCTACAGAATTCACTTACAACAACATAACGCACTATTTCCCTCACAGAGCCCTTTCTCTGATTAATTATAGATTTAATCTACATTAATTTTCCTCTGTGTTGCTAGAAGAATTGTTGTCATTCCATTTCATCCAGAAGAACCAACTGCACAAGTCTAACAAAAGCATGAAGGGCATGCAGACATGAAGAGAAGGAGTGGAGTGTTCACAGAAATTAAAGAAGAGACACAATTACATATTAAAAAAAATCTCCCACCTGTGTAACCTTTTCCGTGACATTGTGTGTTCTTTCTTTCACTTTGGGTGCAATAATTGTTTTCTCTGATGATGGAGGTGATGATGCCTTTTTTTCATTTTTGATATCAGAAAAATTTAGAGTGAGCTGGGGAATCTTATTGATGGTGCTGTATTTGTTGAGGTTTGAATCAGATGTAGATCCTAATAGACTTGACTTGATATGGTTAAAAGGACCTACAAGAAAAAAGAAGAAGATATCAGCTGATATAATGTCTTGAGCCACTTTCCAGATAACTAAAAAAGGAAATATCTTTATAGTTTTTTTTGTTTTTCAACCAGACTTGTTAACTCTCTAGTTTAGAATCTACCAACACTTTAATTGTGGAAGAAGGGCAGAATATAGTGCCTAGAAGCAATAAACAATTCGTGTCTATTGCACACCCACTCTTGAATGAGGACTTCTCATCCTTTCTGCTACTGTTAAATGATTCTGTTATCATCTAATCTTTGTAGGATCCTTAAACTAGAGAAAATTTTAAAAAGTGAAAAATTGTAGAGAAAGTGGGAATCAATTTCTTCAGTGTTTACAGATTTCTGAGCTAGTTGAGTGAAGGCAAGTGAAAGCAGAAATCCATTAGTGGAGTAATATCTTGGACTTAATCTAGATAAACACTAGATTGAAAACTTTGGGCTTTTAAAGTCTAGAGCACATGAACTTTTAAAATTATGAACCTAGAAGAAATCTATAGTTAGTATGGCTCTATGAAAGTTCCAGATTCAAAGGCAGTATGCTTGTAAATACCATATGCTGAAGGAGCGACAAGAAAAAAAGTTCTGGTTTCTTGGATTCCTGAAGACCTCTGGATTCTCTCTGTGGACAGCAGAGTTTTTCATTATATTCTTAAAAACCCCAACTTTCCCCAAATAGCATGTTACTCCCATGTAAGGTTCATATATCTGTGCTGAAGGGGCAAATAAGATGTCATTTGTTTACCTTTCCTAAATTTTAGGCCCACCTTCTCTGATGCCAGCCTTGTCTCCTGGTGCCCTAAGACTGAAAAAGGATTCTTGAACATATTACCTTCTGCCAGCTTCTGAGAGTTGTTGTGACATAGAAGAAAAATGGACCACAAATGTATTCCATAAATAAATACTTCCTGAATAGTTAAATGCCCAAATTAGGGAGAAAAACTTAAGAATATTGTTTAATTTCATTGGCACATGGACTCCTGAATACAAGATTCATCAAGATAGACTCCAAATCCTGGGTAATCCTGGGTGTCCTTTGTGCCATGGTTGCTTGTTTTCCATCTGTGATTTCTGGTGGCCTTTTTCAAGAGCTTATCCATAGCTGCTAGGCTGGCAGGCATAGGAAACAGAATATTTCTTTATGACAGCTCTGTTCTTATGGAATAGGCTTCTACCAGAAATATGTTCATTTCCTTTTGAGAATCTTAAGATGGGCTTTAAAGACTATGGAATACTGATGTGGATCTATAGTGACAATAAATGCAGAAATAGGCAGAGTCTTGAGTACTTCAAGCCAGCAGTAAGTTCATTTACAGACAATTGTTCACTTACAACATGGCAACACACAATATCAAAATCACTGCTGATGGAGACAAGAAGCAAATGGGAGGACTTCCCAGGACTGGGTCACTTGTGGGCATTAGCACATGCACACCATGCAGGTTTGATGGAGACATTTCATCAAGTATATTGATTTTTCCACAAAATTTAAATAACACATTGAAGAGGAACAAAGGAGAAAATTCCTCCTTCATCCTGCCTCTCCTACTAAATTTTAGGCTATAAACACAAATGATCAGTTTGTTATGGAAAATAATATGCAAAAAGGATTTTAGTTAGCTAGAGAAAGGAATGCCTCCATTTGACTAACTTTGCTTGCGTTGTTGTCCTGGCGAAAAGGACCAACGCTAGCATGTAATATACATGAATACACGTTTCCACATGAAATTGCAAATGGAATTCATGCAGGCACACCTGAAGACTACAGTAAGCTTAAACCATACCCCCTGCCATCCAGGAGCGTGAAACTAGTTTTAAGGAGACAAAAGAGGAATACGTGAAGGGTCCAGATTATTCACTGATTGTCTTGGTGTCGGAAAGATAAAACTGAATTGGATTTAAAATGAATCAATGGTGGCTAGTTTCACTCATGCAAAGCTCAATTTGTAATATTTTACAAGATCATATCTTGAAAACTTCAAGTTACGTTATCTGCATAGGATTGGCAGCGTCCACATTCTACCTTCTTCAACAAGCTTACATACAGTAGGTGCAATCCAGCCAAAGTTCAAACTTTTAAACCCTCCTGGGGGTTTTGATGGGAGAGAATTAAGCGCATGCTTAACTCTCCCCACTCAAATCAAAGGGGCTTAGCAGGATGTGCTGCTCAAATCAGCGATCAAAGAAAAAGCCCCAGAGAAATGATGGGAACTTTCTTCTGGATAGATAAGTAGAGGATTGCATTATAACTGAGGCCAATGGCTTTGAAAGAACATACTGTACATCCCTTCACAGCTTCCTCTGAATGGCCATCTATCATCACTCTGAATCGAGAGCAAAGAGAAATGTGATGCATCCATCAAGCAAAAGAACAGTAATTCCTGTAATGTGCCCAGCTTTATAAAGGCTAGCATGAGTATGATGCATTTGTACAGTTTATACAGCAGGCAAGTTAACATGCCAAATAATGTGTCTCTCAAAAGCACTGAACAATAGATGTTATAAATTTACATTACCTTTGACATTGCGACCATTATCTGTTATTCAGCAGAATAAAGAAAAGCAAAAGGGGGGGAAATAAACTGTGTATCCAAACACTCCGAACTGATTATTTTTTTTCCCCTTCATGGTTTCCCCAATACATCTTGAGGGAGCCAACATTAATTTGGGTGAATCTAATGTAATGACTGAGAGGCTAATTTTCTCTTTTTAGAATTAGGAACCAAAAGTTATCCTCATTCAACTGCTCTTCAGCATTTCCCAGAGTCCTCAAAGTGTTTTCAAATTAGCAGGGACAACCATTTAAATGGATGCGGTATACAGTATCTCAGAAGGGACTGTTCTTTAAATTTGGAAGATAATTTGATGTAAGAAATCGTAATTGATTAAGCAGTTTTCCTGGCTTAATCAGTAATGCAGTGTAGTCAACCAATTGCTCAATTAGTCAAATACGCATTCTAACCAATCAACTGCATTAAGATGAACAAGGGTTTTATTTGTGAATCAAGGAATATCTTCCTTTTAAAACAATATGCATGCACATTGCTGATTCAGACTGCCAGGTTGGGCAGGCACCTGCTCTCTGGGATGTAATTCCCTATGAAAACTGGGTGGCTTCCAACCTGTAATGGAATGTATGAAGATCTTGATGGACAAAGAGAAGACATGAAACAATCAGATAAGAGAGGGGGGAGTCTCCAATCAACTAATGGTCAAAGGAAGAAACTTAGGAAGGACCACCCTCATTTATAGGGCAGTTTAAAGTGGTGGTGGGACGTTTGTTAAGGTAGCCTTACAATAAGGTAGAATTAGCTCATCTAGTCAGGTTTCCTATTTGGTTTACCCTGGTGGCTTTCTGGGAGATCTTAAAGACCTGGCCATTCTCTCAGGCTCTAAGCCAAGGTTACCTAACCCTGTTCTAGGCTAAGGTGGTTGGAGCCAGTGCTGGGTGCATGACATCTGCATCCATATTCTGTTCAGTGTGTTATTAGATGTTTATTTTTATGTTGCTATCTATGTGAGCCCCTTCCCCAAGTCAGTCTGGAATCAGGTGGTACCTAAATTGAATAAATGGATGGATGGATGGATGGATGAATGAAACATTTTTTGGAGGAGGGATTCCTCCTGGGTGCATGCTCTGGATGAAGACCTTCTGAATACGGAAGTGGCCATTGCACAACCAATCTTGTATTAGTATCCCTTTACAATAAACTGCTGCCCAAACAATGAGGGAACATTTATTAGGACTTACTCTCAAATTAGTGTGCATAGACTTATAACACAGTACGAAGCATACTGACTTGGACATAAGCTTCCCTTTGCATAGGATCACATATTATAAACCATAGAGTGCTAAATGTCATCCCTGCTAGATTTTCCCCTTAGCTTTTAAAGACAAAGAGACTTCAAAGATCTTGTCCTAGTTGGATAAAAAATGGAATGCACATGTTCCACTCTATTTCCAGCCATTCAGTTGACATAATTCATGAATATTGATCACCCTCCCCTTGCCCAATACTGTACCTTCACTAGCATGCCGATCCCTAAACATGTTCTTGGGATGGATGGTAAATCCTTCTATGTTGTGCACTGAAGATGCTCTCCGCATACTACTAATGCTCTCTTTTGACTGAGCAAGAGTCAAGGCTGCGCTGGAATGCAGCATATCTGGGTACAGTCGATCCCATTGCTGTTTTGGTGATGAATGATCTAGAGGCCCAGATATATTCACTGGAGGTGAACACGTCCTTGGTTGAATGAGTGCCTTGGTGTCATCTCCTTCAGAGGGGCTGCAGCTTTCTTTTGTAGGAGATTTAAAGTGCTTCATGGCCATGGAGTTGTCGCTGTGTTTCGATGAATCAACAATCACTGCATCAGGATCTTCTTGTGGCAAAGATTGCTTTCTGTAGGATAAAAGACTCAATCCAGGTAGCCTGAATCCAAAAAGTTTGCCTGCGTAGGAAAGATCAGATTTAAGAAAAAAAAAAAACACCAATCAGTTAAATATGAAATCATGAGTTGTTGCAAAACATTTGTTCTCTCATGTAATGCCCTTTGTTTATTAGTAAAGAACCCATGCTATTCTGTTGACAGTGGCCAGAAATTAATGATTCAATACATGATTCTAGGGCTGCTTCAGATTTGAAGGTAAAGTGCTACTTTAGATGTTGAAAACCCTGGAGCAGCAATGACAGGTCTACATAATTATCTAAATAGATAACAGACATCCCTTACTTCCAATTTTGCAATGGAGAAGACAGAAGAGTATAAATTTGAGAGCTCACACATTAGAGAATGGTAGCTATTAAAGAGGTTAACCAGAACCAAGGCAGGCATCCCTTTCTGATTTCTCCTGTCACTGTTTCTAACTGTGTGTCTAAAACATTACCTGTTTTTTGAAAAAAAACCCACTGATAATTGGCATTAGTTCAGATACAGAAGGCAGCAACTTTGGTTCATGGGAAAAAAAATCTATCCTTGTGGCTTGTCTTATCAGTCACAGTTCCCCCCTTTTCTCTGATTTTAATAGAAATTTTTTTAAAATAAATTTTATTTGAGGATTTAAAAAATAAATAAATTTGAAGCCTTATTATTATCTCTTTAGATTTTTTTTTATTTTGAATATTTTTGTGGCCACTGTGTCTACTACAAGGTAGTCTATGGCTTATATCATGCTTTTGAAACACTGAGGAAAGAATCCCAGAATTATCACAGAGTTATTAAGAAAAAGTCACCTTTTCAGAGACTGAGAAAAGAGAGCTCTGTTGTTGATTTGGTTTATATTTATATTCATCAGCTCTTTTAATGTTGAACCTATCTTTAGGGCAGGGAATTATCTGCTGACAACTGGATTCAAGAATACAATAGAACTGTTTGAAAATATTATGCTTTCAATTTGAAACACCTTAGAATAGTTAATGCAGGAAAAATGGCTTGCTCATTTCATCTGAAAGGCTTACAACATGTGTGTTTTCCCTAGATTTAAATACAATGCATAAATTGTTTCATCTTGATGAACCCTGATATGAGCAATGTCTGAAATTTCCAGCCACCACCACCTACAAATTCAATAATGAGGGGGGGAATGGCTACTTGCCATCGTGTCCCAGAAGAGAAAGTATTTGTGATGTACCTCCAAGGTTTTGGGTTGCCTTGCAGAGGTTTTTCAAAACAATATGCCTGCAGTGCTCTATTGCTCCATATCTGCTGCCTGAATGTTCTTTTCCCCTAATTCCATGGACATATCCAGCCAAGGAGAGTACATCCAATGACAGTCAATCCCTTATGGATCTCACTGGTGAAAGTGATGTATGCATGAGTGATTTGGGAGGGTAGGAGAAGAAATAGCTAAAGATAGCAATGCTTGAAAATTGACCTTTGTTAATTCAATTCCAGATTGGCTTCCAACACAAATTTATTGCATACCCTAGAACGTCATATCAACTGAAACTTAGTTATATATTTGACTTCACTTTCATAAACATAAGATTTATGAAAGATTGATTTTAAAATAACAGAAAAAGCAAAAGCAAAATGAACAAAAGACAAAAACCAGATTATCAAAAAATACATATTTGTATGCTATATAAATGCTTAAAAATAAGTGAAAAAATAAGAGTAGAAAAAATAGAAATATAAAGTATACTATGTCGTTACAATTGGATAACATAAATGGATTCTCTGTGTTTCCTATAGCTACAAGACTGATATTGAAACATTGGAAAGATAACTGTATGACCTGATTTACTCAATGGAGTGAAGATCTGATTACACTTGTTTGTAGAGGTAGACTTTGTATGGATAAATATAATGAAATATGGAACTCATCTAAACAAAATACAGTAGATTAAAAATAGATGGTAATATAACTATCATCTAATCATTTCAACTATCATCTAATACATTTCTAAGTGTATTAGAAATATATGTATATACGTACACACTTGCATGTTTGTACTAGATAAATATATACTGCTCAAAAAAATAAAGGGGATGTTTTACCATGGAACTGAAGGAGTTTGTGTTCCCTTTATTTTTGTGAGCAGTATATATAGAATTGTAACTTTTCACTGTTGTAACAATTTACTTACTTACTTACTTACTTACTTACTTACTTACTTACTTACTTACTTATTTATTTATTTATTTATTGTAACTCAAGGTTACTCATGAAGCAACCTAGAACTAAGGAGAAATTTCCTGACAGTTAGAACAGTTAATAAGTGAACAACCTGCCTCCAGAAGCTGTGAATGCTCCAACACTGGAAGTTTTTAAGAAGAGACTGGATAGCCATTTCTCTGAAATGGTATAGGGTTTCCTGCCTAAGCAGAGGGTTGGACTAGATCAGAGGTATCAAACTGCCGGCCCACAGGCCGGATGCGTCACAACGAAACCGTGCCCACCCCATTGCCGGCAATGGGGAAAAAGCTCTGATACGTCACACGACATCATGTAACGTTGCAAGTTTGACATGTCTGGACTAGATGATCTCCAAAGTCCCTTCCAACTTTATTATTATTATTATTATTATTATTATTATTATTATTATTATTATTATTATTATTATTATTATTATTATTATTAAGGTGGCAAGCATCTCTAATACCTCTTTCTCTCCTCTTTTGCTCACAACAACAGTGAGGTAGGTTGGGTATGAAAGAGGGACTGGCTCAAAGTTGCCCAGCCAGCTTTCATGGTAAAGGTGGGACTAGAACTTTTATTATACTATAATGTACAATTAATGCTGATTGATTTCCCCCCCTCATCCTGAAATATGATGACATATAAACATGTACGGATGTGTGTGTGTGTGTGTGTGTGTATACACTCACACACACACATATACTAACTAAACTGAATATTCTGTAGTTAATTCTTGTTAAAATGCTTTTTTGTGCTATGCCTTTCAATCTAATCACATGCTTCTACAAAACCAGTGAAAGATTTTACTTGACAGCAACCATAGATGTTTACTAAAACTAGCTGTAGGTAAAAATGAGTCAAATATATTAAAATATTCTATAGCTTTTATAATGCCTTTGAAACTGAGTTAGAAAGTTCTCTATTAATCCACAAGCTAATGACACTGAAGTTTGAACTATGATATTTCATCACACCCTTTTCCCTATAAAACAGGATCTTTCATGGTTTTTCTCACATTTTTGCAAGGAAAAAGTAGACATCTCCACACGCTCTTGTTCTATTTTAGAAATATTCATGTAGAACAGATGGTATTTTCTGCTTCACTGGTTTAAAACAGTCATGTTAGAGTGTGTTGCTGATCAAGTTGTCTCTTAATTCAGCTGGAAAGGATATGCTTGGAGAGCATCCCTCATTGCTAATATTTTCAGGCACAAAATAAAATAGCATCAGCAGCAACATATGACTATCTTTGCCAGTTTTATTTTTTTAAAAAAAAACCCAAGACATAAATTGTTCCAAACTTTTGGTTGCCTGTTTTATTTTAAAGGAGCTATTTTTTGAAAACAAGTTATTCATATGCGATGTACTGACAATTAGCAACTGGATTGGTTTCCTGGCTTTTCATACAATATGAAGCTGTATTTCTTATGGCTGGAAATGAAGTAGACAGAACACAGATGACAAAGATAGTCTTGCATATTATTGGATTCCCTAGGTCTGTCTGTGTGCATGTATGTGAAAAAGAAGTAATGAGAATCCTTTTCCTTGGAACAACTCCCATGGATTGCTCAAGGAACAGCAAAAACAGTCCCAACCCGAGCACCATTTAGTTAGCCTATTAATTTCCTGCTTTCCCCCCACATATTTATTCTAGAGCAGTGGTGGCGAACCTATGGCACGCGTGCCAGAGGTGGCACTCAGAGCCCTCTCTGTGGGCACACAGGCCATGCCCTGGAGATGGCAACCATCCCTCTTCAACCAGCCGCCCGCTAACTCGCCAAGGTCCCACATGGCCGGATGCATCCCAGCACCCATGTGCTCGGTGGCCTCTGTGTGCAGAGATCGATGGTGTCAGGCAGCCGCTGCCCCTGCCTCTGCCACATCTTGCCCTGTGACAATGGCACCCCTGCCCTGCCTCGCCTCATCCCGCAGGACGAGCCTCCTGCCCACCGCCCCACGTGGCAGAGACCCCCTGGATCTCGCCCAACCCTGCCCGGCCCCCACAGGCGTTCCTCTCCACGAGCAACATCAAGGTGATCACACCCACCTTGGTCACTTCCACCCAATCTGCCATGGACCACCACAGCCACGCCCACCCAGTGGGCCACGCTCACCTGGCACCCGGTGATAAATAAGTGGGTTTTGGGTTGCAGTTTGGGCACTCGGTCTCTAAAAGGTTCGCCATCACTGTTCTAGAGGGTTTTAATTTCTTATTTTTCTAGCTGAAGTTACCTAATGATGCTGGATTTGATAAACTGGATGAAAATGAATTGATAGCAATTAGGACTAAATGGCATTTTCATATTCACAAAGAATGTGACTCTTAATACCATTTGCTGGAATGTAAAAGGATAGATAACAGCTTCCATGGAATAGGAAGCATAGCAAATGGTGAGGGGTGCTGGGAGATGTAGTTCAGGAACATCTAGAAGGGCACAAGGAAGTATCTAGTTGTCACAATGGAAATACAGATTTGGTTGAATCTTCATCCATAGCTGATTTTCAAACGTTTTTCATAATATTTGGTATTTTTCACTACCAGAGTATCTACCTTATGTATTTTGCAAGTTTTTCTCTGCTAACCTAACCTAACATTTACAGTCTTGCAATCCTGCATAAAAATGTTACTTCTGGTAAAATCTATTTGGAAGACCAGGTGTCTGCATAAATCAGAAGAAGCAAATTGTCATAACCAAATTTAGGATTGTTTTTTTTCCCAACACATTCATTTAGAACTAAGTTCAGGGAATCAAGGGAATTATTCTCTTCTGTTTGCTTCTTCTGTTATTTCCTCCTGTGCCATCTCTATACAGTAAGGGAGATGAATATCTCCCCAATTCTTTAATTGATAAAATATGAACTATGCCTAAAAAGAATATCTGTTTCTCAGCTGGATATGTTCAGTACTTCAAAAGCAACAAATGTAGTCAAACATTCTTGGTGTTTTGTAATATGGGGAGTAAAGAGAAACATCTTTTTAATTCATTTGCTGCATTTTTTTTGCAAAGGATTGCAGCTACTTTTCAATTATTATTCTTTTAAGTTAATATTTTTTTTATTTATAACCCATCCAGGAAACATTTATTATAGGTCGATTTGCATGATACAAAGTTTAACTAACTAACTAAATTTCTATACAATATGTTTATGATGAAGTTCTATATTCAGTAATTACTGAATAAGTATTATTCAAGGGTCTGTGGGGTCCTGACCTCCAAATTTTAAGAGAGGGAGAGACTGCCCTGTATTAGAATAATTGTATAGTGCCTGAAATAAAATGGAGCTTTTCATGTCCTTGGGAAACCAAATATGTTGATATAACTTCTATACTTGTCTATAGAGATTCTCAGTCTTCCCAACAAAAAAAACCAGCAACTGGACTTTCTTGATTTTTCTTGAAGACATTTTGCTTCTCCTCCAAGAAGCTTCTTCAGTTCTGACTAACTGGTGGGGAAGGAAGGATTTATACTCTTTTCAGTCAGCCAGTCAATGACTCTCAAAGTGTTAACGACCGGCTGACTGCAATGAGTATAAATCCTTCCTTCCTCAAAAGTTAGTTTGAACTGAAGAAACTTCTCAGAAAAGAAGCAAAATGTCTTCAAGAAAAATCAAGAAAGTTGCCATTTGAAAAAAAAAAACATCTTTGGGACAACTTCAATACTTGGCCACTGTATAGAAAAGAAAGTGATCCACTGAAAGATAGTCCAGGATCACTTTATACAATCAATACATAATTATCAATTGAAAACAATTATTTGATTTTTTAAATTCTGTCTTTATTACCTTATAAATAACTCAAGGTGAACAGATCTAATATGCCTTCCTCCTGCTCAGCTGTTGTGCTCAGTCCACAACAACAACCCTGTAAAGTGGGTTGGGCTGAGAAAGAATGATTGATGCAAAATCACCCAGCTGGATTTCATGCCTAAATCTGGATTAGAACTCAGTCTCCTGGTTTCTAGGCCTGCACCTTTAGTTAAGTAAAAATTGGCCACAATGTTTTTTTTCAGGAAACATTGGAACATTCTGCATAGTTTTATTTCAAACCTTACCAATCTGCCCTTCTGGAGGCAGTACATCTGCAACAGGAGATTGGTATCACGGTACATTGGATGTGATCTGGCCTTGTTTTCTGGGAAAAGTGCTGAAACATCTATCAACATGGACCTGAAGGAAACAGAACACTCTGGTGTTTTCCAGAACATTCCATTTCACAATGATAAACTGAACACACCCCTACTTTTTTCACATCTGCTGTTTTTAATTGGAGTTGCTAGGGTGTGATCCTGTGATCCTGTAATGTTGTACATTGAAAAGTAAGGATTGACCCTGGTCCAGTCCCCTAATTTGAAACAAAATATGAATTTTTAAAATAGACATTGTCATTATACACAATACTAGCTAAAAATTATTTACAGAAATCTTAAAATATGGTTTTACCCGCAATTATCAACAAAGAAAATACAGTATGAGTAAACACTCCATAGAAAATGCCATTAATATACTATAAGCAATTAGCATTGTGTATAGAAATATTATATGATGAAATGTGCCAAATTCAAAATTGAAGTTTATAGTTCTGATAGTATCAACTGCAATTAAATGAAAAAGCAAAATAATTGGGCCCTCACATGTTTGGCACTAAAAAGGCAGGTTGTGTAGATATTCTAGAAAGTGTTACTGAGCCCATTTTAAAAACATTATAATCTTGCCTGGGACTGAGCGTGGGACTGAGCGTGTCCAGTGACAAACCAAATCTAAATCTTCTGCTAGATTGTCATAGAATTATTTATATTTGCTCTTTCTGATTAACCAACAACATTTTTGGTGAGAAAATGTAATCTGTGAACTTTTACTGTGAAATTTAATTGGACTGATGTCATCTAAATGATGGGCTCATGTTATGTTATGAATCAACAGGGTACAAGAAAGTGTGTAAAATCCTGTCAATGTAATTTATTCAATAACAATGGATACATTTGTGAATATGGTACACATCAATTGTGCCCATTCCACTTGATCAGTGTCTTGTTGGGAAAGTGCAAAACAGATGGAGAAAATCAAAATGATCCTGCCTGTGTCACTGTGCCCGTTACTCAAGCACAGAGAACAACTCTGCAGAAAAATATTGCAGGAAAAAATCCCTCATACATGCACAAAAAGGGAGCACACATATGGTTTAATGAAAATGTGCAGAGACAGTTAAATAAAAGCAGGTTAGGAAGCTATTTCTAGCATAAGTGAACCATCAAACAGCATCTCTAGTGGGTGGGTATTTAATTCATCATTGTAATTCTAACTGATGGTGTGATGAGATACAAGGATAGAGTACCAACCATTGTTGCCTGCAAAGAAATAGCTTTTTACAAAACCATGTCAAATAGCTTCTGATGGTACTTTTGAGGGATAAAATGAACACAACTGCATCAAGGACATCTAATCTTAATATGCAGATCTGAGTACCCAGTCAGGCATAGGAGAAATTGTAGGTAGAAGGATTGTGACTGGAAAAATTGAGCCATATAGCAGTTCCTTATAGCTTTAAAGGACTAGAAGGAAATGGAAAAATGACTCAGAACTAAGAGCAAAGGATCCAACTATTTTAGATTTTATTTGATTATTCACATAAAAGGAGCTTGCAGTACTTATGGTCTTGGAATCACTGCACCTGCATGTTAACCTGAGATAAAGGGTACATGGACACATACTATAAAACTAAGATTTTATTATGGTTTGATAACTTGTTCAGCAGGTAATTTGTTCAGCAGGACCCAGATTCTGGACAGCACAAAAATCAAATAAAGAGTGAACAAGAAATAAGATACAATAATAAAGTCTGTTGACACTATATCATAGCTCATAAGCCAGAAAGCCATGGTTCAAAATGGCAAAAAAAAAAAAACTAACCAGAATTCTGAGCCCAAAAATACATTATAACTTTGAGTTATGAGCAAACCAGATTCAAAATATATCTCAGGCTAAGCTCCATGTGTCCTCTTGTGCTATATAGTAGTTAACATTCATGGAATCATTTGTAGTGATTCAGATGCACAGATGAATTGAATGAAGTTATATTGAGACTGATAGTTCAGATTAGTGTATGGATGATGTTTTCATTAGTTCAGCAAGCAAGCAAGGCTTTTTTTTATTTATGACCCACAATACTGAAGGCAGCTCTGCTTAAGTCAGTGTTTCTCAACCTCGGCAGATTTAAAATGTGTGGACTCCAACTCCCAACATTCCTTAGCCAGCATGCTGGCTGAGGAATTCTGGGAATTGAAATCCACAGACTTTAAATCTGCCAAGATTGAGAAACAGTGGCCTACGGGCTTACCCCAAGTGTAGGGAAACTCTTACTTTTGGTTTTTTTGTTGCTGAATTTCAGGAATGAGATCTATTAAATATCAATAAAAGAGAATATCTATTAAATCTATTAAGTCTCTCCCTATTGTGGATGGAAGGATATATTTGATGAGGGAATCACTCAATCACTCTGATGCTTAAGATGACAATAGAAAGGTCTTCAGATCCAACCAATATTTAGAAACAATACTCAGAAAACTGAACACTTTATGTAGCCTGCTCTACCGGTATTAGTAGCGTTCCCTGGTTGGCTGGCTGGTTGGGACAGGAAGAAACACCCCCCCCAGGGAGGCTTTTTTTTTTCTGGGAGTAAGAGGAAGCTTCAGGGAGCTGAGGTAAAACAGGACTGAGTGGAAAGAACAAATTCTTATGAGGGAAAGAGGCTGCACTCCTTCAGAAAGAGAAAGAGATTATGAGATTGCCATTCCAGGGAAACAAAAGATGCCTATCATCAGCCTATAGACTACACCCTGGCTGCCATGAAAGGAAGTCTGGGTAGGCCTTTCACTGGGCCTGAGAGAACATGTTAGCAATAGCGCTTAGACTTACATACCACTTCATAGTGTTCTACAGCCCTCTCTAAGAGGTTTACAGAGTCGGCATATTGCCCCCCGACAAACTGGGTCCTCATTTTAGTGACTTCAGAAGGATGGAAGGCTGAGTCAACCATGAGTCTGTCAGGATCGAACTCCCGGCTGTGGGCAAAGTTAGCTTGCAATACAGCATTCTAACCACTGCGCCACCAGGGCTCATAATGAGGCTGAGGGTTAATGAAGCAACAGGATTGGTGAGGGCCATTTGGCCGGAAAGGACAGTTGTTGAGACATTTTGCTCACCGGTTCAATGTTTTATATTATTGTGATGCTTAATTTGATTTGATTTTTATCTTAACAGTCGTTATTTTAATTAAAGCCTGTAACTCCCTCCAAGGTGCGTTGGTGTGCCTGGGCTGGGGGGTGGGGTTTGATCACTTGGGAATGGGCCAGAAAGGCCCAGTTGCCAATGGCCTTTTCAGGGGAAGCGCTACACTTAGGATATCAGAAAGCTGAACTTTGCGACTGAAGTAAAATAAATGAAGGAAACAAGTGCAAATTGTATTTCAGTAAACAGAATTACCTGATGAAGCTCCTCTTGAAAGGTTGTTACCATCTGAAATATAAGTAAAACTGGACTTACAGAGAGCATTTGATACTTATTTTAAATCATTAACTTAATAAGAAGACAGTTTGAGGCTAGTCTTTAGGGCATGAGTATACACACACAAGAACATTTGTCTCAATATGGCTATAGATCCACCAAATAGTGGTGCATTAAGTTGTTTTCAAAATCAAACAGCTGAGTGCTTTGCC
Source organism: Protobothrops mucrosquamatus (assembly GCF_001527695.2). Taxonomy (NCBI): domain Eukaryota; kingdom Metazoa; phylum Chordata; class Lepidosauria; order Squamata; family Viperidae; genus Protobothrops; species Protobothrops mucrosquamatus. Next base: position 23,345 of record NW_015389048.1, on the reverse strand, counting down.
AATTCCAGTTGGATGTAGAAAGCCCCTGGGCAGAAGAGAACGGTTGACAATGAAAGCCAAGTTGATCCCTTTGGCGCTGCTAGATTCAGAATCCAGGTTGCACAGAACAGAAAAACTCTTTTTGCTAAGAATTATGTGCAAAGCCATTCATCATCGTTGTTTTCTAGTAGGAGAAGATTTGATTTTACAATAATTCAAACAAAGCTTTCCAAAAACTCTGTTGCCCAGACAGGGATGACAAAATGACTCAAGAGGAACTGGGAGAAAACAAATCAGCAGTATAGCAAAGGTAAATATTTGGATTGTCGAGGGGATGTAATTTCACTCAATTAATCTATGCATCTGAATCACTGGAAATCATTATTTGATGAGTGTTAACTAATAAGCAGCACTAGACCAGAGCTGAGAGTCTTAGTTTCAAATCTTCAATCACATATTAAAATCACCAAGGCAGAGGTCTTCAAACTTGGCCCTTTTATGACTTGTGGACTTCAACTCCCAGCCTGGCTGAGGAATTCTGGGAGTTGAAGTCCACAAGTCATAAAAGGGCCACGTTTGAAGACCTCTGCGCTAGGGGATCAGTGTCCCATGATTTCTCACACTAAACTATGTGCAGCACTTGTCTTATCTAAGGAGGAGGAGGTGGTCTTTCAGACTGATAGCATCTTTTGCACATTGGATAAGATTTAAGACTGCAGGACATTCAAGGGTCACTTCTAGATGGCATGGTAGAATCAGTAGATTTTGTGAGAGTTGACCCACTCTTTTGGTCATCTCTTCAGGGAATATGGCCAGAATCATGGTGACAGGAGGAAGGGCGACCTGTGATTCTAGTTTGGGGCTCTAGCAATGGGTCATGGTAGGAGAAGGTTTAAGGCCCAGACCAGCTACGTTCACAGTACTGTGCATGACCTTGGTTCATGCTATACAGGGAGATTATTTTTTCTCCCCAGCTGGCTAGTGAATGATTGATTATGCAGCCACTAATAAAGATGTCCCTGTAAAGAATTTGGATGCAGATCTTATCTCCTGTAACCAATAAAACTGGGGCCAACCAACGTTTTCTCACTTGCTAGAAACTGTTTTATTTGCTGTAATCTTTTGTTTCTGCTTCTTGGTCCAGTTTACAATATTCAACATAAGATACAGGATAAATGCAGGATAAAAAGGATTGGAGAAGGACAATCAATATATATCCAAAGGGCAACACATGTCATATTGAACTTATAGGTGGAGAACTGAGAACCTGAGGCATTCCTAACCAGACAGGCTTTTGGAGCAAGAAATACATTTCATTTTAGAATCAATCATGATATGAGGTGGAGGCAGATTAATTATGTATAGGTTGTTTTGCTGTAAAGCTCAGATGTGTAAGGCCAAGTACTATGCTAAATAATGAAACAGACTAAGTCAGCAGAATATCAGTTATATAATATTTTGTCACACGAGGCTCACAAAGTTTTTATAACACTCCGTTCCACCCATTTATATAACTTTTGGTATAAGTTAAAAAAAAATCTATTGTCGAGTTTGATAGATTATAATGGCTGTTTAATACGATTGTTTATGAATATGTTAACTGTATCCCTGCAACATTTCCCACATTTTTTTTCTCTTCCAGAATTTTCTTTCTTACATAGCATATTCCTTTGCTTTGTAATCAAAAGTGAACAATACTTGAATTTAGAGGTTTTTTTTCCTGAGCAGGATTTGTGACTAAATAAACAAAGCAAGGACAGGAATGAGCTACTCATGTCTTCAGAAAAATGCATCAGTCAGCAACTGCCTTATATCTTCCTCCAAGATTCTCTCATAGTCAGTGTTCACTGCAGAACACAAGAGTAAAGAATTAATCGTGTTCACTTTTTCAATCTGCAAAATGATAAATTTTAATATCTGACACAGGTTTACCAAAATAAAGAATGAATGTAATGAACGTCTGGAAAAGGAAATCTTTTTCTTAATTTGGCCCACCATATCTGCACAGTTCACCTAAGTTCAGTCATCTGTATAGTGCTGCACAGTTTTGCTTTATTGTTGGCTTGAGCTATGTGGAAATGTTGAAAAAAAAGTGAAGCTAAACTATATAACTAAATAAAAAGCAAATCTACATTCTCAAAATCAAGACTGTAACTATGACATTGTTAAGTAGTTTTTAATGAAATTGTTGAAGATTCATATCTCAGTGAAGAACTATGATTTTTCTCTCAGTAACTTTTTGGTCTGGCATCCAGTTTTTACTACATGAGTTATCTGATTATAACTGCTTTTTGAGCCGGATCTGTCTATAGCTATATAAGGCTTGCCAGATGCTTGTCTCTCCCTCCCTCCCTCCCTCCCTCCCTCCCTCAACTCTGTTGAATAATTTTCATTCAACATTTTTGCAAGATCAAAGAGTTATTTGTCTGTGTTTATATATTATACAGGATACCAATTAATCTCTGCTTTCTTATAGTTTCACAAATGTTTTCTTCAAATATTGTGCCCAACTGTATATCCAAAAGGAAGATATCATAATCAAAGTAGTCAAGTGCAAAATTGACAACAAGGCTGGCCGGGCCATTTGATGACCATATCCTCACTCGCTGAAGCTCCAGATTGGGGATGTCCAACCACGGCAAGTTTAAGATTTGTGGACTTCAATTCCCAGAATTCTGGGAGTTGAAATCCACAGGTTTTAACGTTGTCAAGGTTGGACACTCTCCTCTAGATGGTTTGACCACTCTAGTAGCTCATTTATTAGTAATCAGTGTTCTCGACTGTTGATTTTGGTGTCAGAGTGGTCTCCTGAGGTTGTATAACAATGGGAAAAGTTAACTAGATAATTAAAAACTAGTAAATAAGTAGAGAAACTCCAAGAAATGTTCCAGCTAGGAGATCTGGGAGACAAGATAGCTGAAAGGATTCTAATTTTATTACTATATCAAATATTATGTGGATGTGTCATTGTATTCCTGCTCAAAGTTAAGAATCCAAAGGCTCATACAACTATTTCTATACTTTAGGACAAAACCCAGGGCCAGAAACACACAAGCTGAAAGCTAAGGGGCATATACAGTCCCCAGTTTCCTTTGTTCATTATCTGACTGTGGCCGCAGAAAACTGATGGAACAACTTCCCTCCATTTTGTTGCCATTTTTCCTAAATTAATGTATTTGTTGAAAGGTAAGATTTTCCGCCTCCACCATTTCTGTCTTAAAAGTAGTGACCTCCAGGTTCAGGCTACACCAAAGGGAATTCTAAATTGTGTAAGATGTTTTGCTATACTCTAAATTTCATGGTTCGCTAAGCTAAGACATTTATGTAACCCACATTATAGAGACCTGCTCCAGTAAGCAGAACAATGGAATTGCTATTTTAATTTCCTCTTCCTGTCCTATAGCTCAAATGATACCAACAAGGGCTAGGGCTTAGTCTCTATATGCAGCTATGTGCAGTTCAAAATCAACAATGCTGCATTGGAGTTCACATTTGCAGAGGAATGTTATGGCTTAGTTATAATAGGTAACTGTGGGACCAATGTGCATATTGGCTTGTGCTTGGTGTCTTTGCCCATCTGACTTTTTTGTTTTGTGACGGGCCATAAATCTGCTGGGAAACCCCCAGGAAACCCCCTTCTGATGCAGCCATAATATCTACTATGTGAACTCATCGTTCCAACTAGGTCTAGTATCTGATATACAGATATGTAATTCTGTTCATTTTCTGTTCAACATAAAAATCTTGATATGTAGCCCTTACGGCACAGTATTTCCTTTTGGCTGTTTGCCTTCATGAAACAATTGCAGATTTTTCCTCCCCTTTCCCTTTGTTCGTAATTCTTTTTAATCGGTTAGCCTTTTGTCACTTATTACCTCATTCCTAAAAAAAAATACCTCCCACTGGAATCCGTGGAAATGCCAGCACATATTAATTCGTTGGGAGGCATCAGGCATGCTTATTCCTGGAATGGAGGATAGGAGGGAGAATTCAGGATACTAGGTGCTTTTTGTTCTTTCTTTCTGAGTAGAACAGCAGCTCCAGGCAGATGGAAAATCTTTCCTGCTGATTCTCCCAAGTGAAAGATAAAACTGCAGTTATTTGAATCACGTAATGTATGTGATGAACCTCCAGCAACAGAAGCCCACAGTCTGCAGTGTCTAGCCAGAAGCATACTATCTTGTGTTCCTGAAGGCTGGGTAGCAAAGAGGGGTTGTGGCAATTCTGGAACCACACAGAAATGGAATAGCACAACTAATATGATTGATTATAGACCAGGATATATCAAACCATTATATCCCTAGGATAGGATTTTTTTTTGTTCTTGCTTATATCAGTCACAAAATTACAGCTCTTGGATCCCTCTTCTCACCCTATCATATAGAATTTGGCTATGAATAAAACCTAGCTTATTGGATGTTGTGGCCATATCTCTATCCCTCTGAATTGCTATTAGCAATTAAGTTTGACTCTGATTTGGATTTTGTTTAATTTGGAGGCAAAGCTGTCCCCACTTTGAAATGGCTCACACACATTTACCCCTGAATAGAATTCATGAAGCTATCATAAAAATGAACATTCCAGAATTTGAAGCTTAAAATTATATGTGAATCTGTATGAAGGCATGATTAATAGTCTTAAGATATTGGCAGTCATTTATAGGTCAGTACTGACCATTGGGTCACAAACAACAGCAACGACTGAACAATTAAACAACAATAATCATTTTGAACTTAGGGCACATATTTCTCAAGTGGAAATATAATAATTGAACCCAGGTATTGTTAACAAAAGCACCTGCTTTTCCATGAGCTATGCTCATTCCATTCCACAGATTTTCTTTCCAAAGAACGTGCTATGATCATTACTCAATTCTAACAGAATAACAAAATAGCAACGTTGCAAGGGACCTTAGCCGTCTTCTAGTCCAACCCCCTGCTCAAGAATTCTACTTCTCTTACCCAGAGGTACCCCTAATAGAAATACATATACTTACGGTTTGTAACTTTGGCTGTTAGTATCTGGCTGAATTTCTCTGGAGACTCCACGTTTTCTTCATCAGTTACATATTCAAAGCTAATAATAAACATCATGGCCACTCCTTCTTGATTTTTCACTGGGATGATGTGGGTGTTACAAATGAAGGTAGACCCTAGAAAGAAGAGGAAAAAGCATCAACAAAAGTTTCTATGGAAATAATTCAGTTCCAACTACTTCCTTACAAGAGATTCCAAAATGGTCAGTGAAATACAGGCACTCTCGTTTTGTTGTGAGTGTCCTCTGACAATTCAAACACAGTGTGCTCTATCCCAGAACACCTACCACTTGCATTGTGGCTTCTTCCCCAACTGCATTTTGTGCACCGCAAAAGCTTTGGACACATGTGTAGAACCCTACCAGGGATCAACACTCAGGATCCTACTCAGTATCAACAACCAAGTGAAATTTTGTCTTTAGACCCATTCAAATGATTGAGAACTTTATTTACGGCAATGCCGCAAATGAAGCTCTTTTGGTCCCTAAAGCACTGAGGCAGACGTGGTTTCCCAAAGGCTTGTAAGTGATCATGTGAAAGATTTTTCCTGGTCATTTGCACAGGGATATATATGCACAGAATCTTCTGGGCTTGCTGCCAAAACAAATCATGTTGGGAACCATGTGCTGGATCACGATACCCTTCAGTCAAAGTCAGGATGGTCAAAAACTGGGCTTTTTTTCTCATAGAATGCCCAGAACGGAGTTCCGGCACCTTTTTTGGATGGAACCTTGTAGGGTAGGCATGGCGGGTTGTATGATGTGTGTGAGTTCTGGCACCTTTTTTTTTTTTTTTTAAGAAAAAAAGCACTGGTCAAAAATATAAGACTGTATTCAATTCAATAAAAACTGCAGTATTTGTTTGACCAGTATGCTCAATCCCAGGCTGTCACTCTCTTTCTTTGTGCATACACACACACACACACACACACACACACACACACACACACACACACACACACACACATAGACTGTTCTGTCTACAAGCAGAAATGTGGGAACTTACATGTGCTGGTTCATCCTCCACAAACTTCAGGCAAGTCCTAACTAAGGTTACTTAGCCACCCCCCCAAAAAAACACAAACTTATGGCAGCAATTGTCCCTCTGGCTCAACACTCTGATTTAAGTTGTGCTTTTATTGGTGCAGCCAATGAAAGCAATTGCAGAGTACCCGCCATTGCGTTCACGTCCATCCCACCGAAAACATGCAGAAAGCATCACCGAAATGGCAGAAAATAGATACGGAAAAATGCTCTTTTGGTTTTGAAGTCCAGCGCATATACTGAAGTCAGCAAAAAGGGCACTTTTCTGTACCATTTATATTTAGCTTGTTCCTTTTCAAAAATAGACACGTAATTGACTGAAAATAGTGAAATCTGGTTTTTTCCCCTCCAGAACCTGCTACTTATTTAATTATTTACAGTACAGTAACTTTTAGGACTCCTCCTCTGCCTGGGAGTCTAGGCCGTTGCTCAGAGTAAAACAAAAACCAAATAACAGCTATAAAGCATATGGACTGCTATCATCGGAACGAACCCTTAAAGCACTGCAGCAAAATAAGGCAGACACTGCCGTATGAGGACACCCCATTTACTGCACTAGGTTGACTGATCACTTTTTGCACTCAATCCACGGGGCTGGCCTCCAAAATAAGTCACCTGCTTCACGGTGACCCATCCTAGATGTTAATTCCTCCAGGGGAGGTCTTTCTAATGATAGCTCCCAATGCAATGCCTTGCTGGTTAGTCATCTGGCAAAAAGTCTTCTTCTGTGTGATTCCTGAAATGTCAAGGGTCCCTCTTCGGAACTGCAGTTGCTTTGCCATTTCTCTGCTTTTAGGAAAGGTGTCAAGGTACACCTTTATTTTTAGCCTTTCAGCATGTCTTCTTGACCCCTGCTCCTTGTCAGTATTGGATTAGCTTCATATAATATTTCTAAATGTATTTTTCACTCTTTTGTTTTATGTTTCTCTTCCTATATTATTTAGTCACCTTGAATGCCATACGTTGATGGGAGTTATAGTTCAATATATCTGCAGGGTGTCAACCTGGGAAGGCTGTGGCATTCTAGCATGTATCACAAAATAACATTTATATTGTTTCTCCTGTTGTGTGTCATTTTACGATTGCACAAGCCACACATAAAAACTGACAGGTCTTGCCTTTCAAATTGTGTAGCTCCAGCTTCAATCCATTTAATAAAACAGTTAAGCTGTGACACTTGCCACAGTTTCCATGGGAACAAACAGGATGACTTTAGTAAACAGAAAATAAGCAATTTAAGACTCTTCCATCTGGGGTAAAAATAGAAGTGCTACAGGCTGCACGCTGAAATTGAGACTGGTTAATCAGAGAATTGGAAGAGAGACTAGACAGATCCATTATGCTTTCAGTTAATTAACAAAAATAAATATTGACTTTAAAGACTTCAAAATGATATTTCCTGATTTATTGGAAAAGGCAGTGGCATAACGTAGTTTGGAAATGTTTGACATGTTTTGCATCAGGTTTATTACATAGTGACATGCAGACTGCTTGGCCTCTGATGCCAATGAGGGAGGGAGGGAGGGAGGGAGGAGAAAGGAAATGAGATGCATACTTAGAGCACAATGTAAAATTAGTTGCAATAGGCTTTGGAAATGGAGGACTTTGCTCATGTGATCCAAAATTGGCACTATTTTGGCAGAAAGTCATGTTGGAAGCGTGGAGTTTCCTTTTTGGTTTTTAAGTCCATGGCTAAATCTGAAGGCAAAGCCACTCAAGCTTGTTCTAACTCTTCTTTACCCCAGGGCTGATCTTCAGCTTCTTCCTGGACTGACATCTGGAGTTCTGCTTATACAGCTGGTTATAGTTCAATGGATCTGCCAGGTGTCAACTTGGGAAGGCTTATACATGATCAAAAAAGACGAGAAACATTTGCATGAAAATTGTACGTATTGACTCATCTGGCTTGATCTAAATGTAGGTATGATGGCCAACACTGAAACGGGAAGACCAGATGGGTCTAAGACAGGGCTTTTCAACCTTTCCACCCATTGTACCACTTTTAGGATATGGCAATATCCGAGTACCACCAGTCGCCTAGCAAGGTGTCAAAAACTTGATGACCCCCCCCAAAAGGAAAAAAGTGATAAAGTACAGGTAGTCCTTGACTTACAACAGTTCGCTTAGTGACTGTTCGAAGTTACAATGGCACTGCAAAAAGTGCCCCCCAAGCCACAGCCGAGCAAGACACCTGCCTGCCCGCCCGGCGGCGCTCTTCCTCCTGTCTGAGGTTTTCATTGTTGTGAGCATTTCTGTTGAGGATTGGCAGTGGGGGTGGGGTGGGGGGTGTTCGGTTTTTATTCCCCCCGTCTGCTGGGTGGTTGCAGCAGGTTTTGGTCACTTCACATGACCCTGGGACAATGTGACCATCATAAATATGAATCAGTTGCCAAGCATCTGAATGTAAATCACAAGACCCTGGAGATGCTGCAACATTCCAGTTGATTGGTGTTTCTTCAGGGCTCAGCAGAAGCACCAGAATCAGCACCGAGCTCCAGCTGGAGCCTGGTGCTGATCCTGGCGCTTCTGCTGAGCCCTGACATCCCTGCAGCTCCAGCCATCTCTCGCTCAGGCTTGTGCAGTGCTGCCACTGGTTCAGTTCACTTCTCTCCCCCGCTACCACTTTTCTAGGATGGTTGCATACCACCTACCAGGTGCCAATGTACCACAGGTGGTACCCCTACCACTGGTTGAAAAGCCTTGGTCTAAGACATTGGAAACACTGTAATCAGTTATCGCTATCTAGTAATTGATAGGCAACTTTAAGAATGCTTTTTAACGAGGCACACCAAAATCCCAAGTGACTGCCAGAAGGCTTGCACGTTTCTGATGGAATGTTATTTCTTGAATTGGGCTGTAAAAAACAACTTCCTCAGAGAGATAGAATGATCCTTTGGCACAGTCTAGGGCCCCACCTAGCATCCACGGTTCTGCAAATGGGATGTTTTAAAGTAATGGAAGGAGAAAATGAATTAATACATGAATTTCGGCATCAGCATGTTACCTATATGGAATTCTTTATGTAGAAATCCTACAGATATATACTTCTTACGTTTCTCCTTGTTTTCCTCCTCATAATTTGAACATTTAAAGGATTCCAATGTCCATTTCTGAAGTTAAAGCTTTTAACTGAAGTCTGAATTACTCTTGGTTTATTTTGAATTATGCTATATAATCTTAAATACATTCTTCCAAACTATTTCATCAAAGAAATTACAATTTTCAGCTTGGTTTTGAATATAAAACATCCTGTTTTGAGTATTGTGCTTGGCACTCAAAAGAGGCTTTTGCATTCAGACTAGGACCATTGACCACAGAACATGTTGCTTTGAATTTGAAGGGGTTTGAATGCAAAACATTTTGTAAGTCTGGATTATCTATGGAGAAATTCTGTTTGATGTCTGATTGAGAGCTCAGGATGTTTCCAAAAGATTCCAAAACACAATGAAAAATAAACCCATTGATCAGATTAAGGAATCATCAGGAATTATCTTTTTCTTAACCCCAGTATTGAAGAGGGGTTGGCCATGGACCTTCTGATAATCTTCCTTTCAAATACTAACCAGGTTTGAATCTTCTTAGCTTTTGGCAGATCATAAATAGCTGATTAGATGTAACCACATACTATGGCAAGATGTAGCAATAGCATTTAGACTTATATACCGCTTCACAATGCTTTACAGCCCTCTCTAAGCAGTTTACAGAGTCAGCATATTTTCCCCAACAATCTGGGTCCTCCTTTTACCAACCTCGGAAGGATGGAAGACTGAGTCAACCTTGAGCCGATCAGGATTGAACTGCTGGCAGTCGGCAGAGTTAGCCTCCCATACTACATTCTAAAAACTGCACCACCACAGCTCTTTTTTACAAGTAAGTCCTATCTAATTTAATGGAGTTTATTCCCAAGTATGAATTCCCTGACTGCAAAAACGAAATATATTCAGAGTCAAAAGGCAATGATGAAAAACTTGGATGAATGGATATTCTTTTTCTTGTGACAAAAAAGAGGATTCAATTATTTAAAAGTACACCCTAGGTCAGTGGTGGCGAACCTATGGCACGTGTGCCAGAGGCGGCACTCAGAGCCCTCTCTGTGGGCACATGCGCCATGCCCCAAAGATGGCAACCGTCCCTCTTCAACCAGCCGCCCACTAACTCGCTGAGGTCCCACATGGCCAGATGCATCCCAGCACCCATGCGCTCACTGGCCTCTGTGTCCAGGGGCTGATGGTGTCAGGCAGCAGCCGCTCCGGCCTCACCTTGCCCTGTGACAATGGCACCCCCGCCCTGCCTCGCCTTGCCTCGCCTTACCCAGCAGGACGAGCCTCCTGCCCACCGCCCCACCTGCCAGAGACCCCCTTGATCTCCCCCAACCCTGCCCGGCCCCCACAGGCATCCCTCCCCACGAGCAACATTGAGGTGATCACGCCCACCTTGTCCACACCCACCCAATCTGACATGATCACCACAGCCACGCCCACCCAGTGAGCCACGCCCACCTGGTACCTGGTGATAAATAAGTGGGTTTTGGATTGCAGTTTGGGCACTCGGTCTCTAAAAGATTCGCCATCACTGCCCTAGGTAATGGAACCAGGACAAGGCAAACCTGTGTACATGCTATGGGATAGAAAGAGAGCATTGGTTCCTGCTAAGCAAGCTCATAGTTTTGTTCATAGATTGTTTCATTAATGCTTCAGAAAGGAAGTGTTAGCTTGATACTGCAGATGTGCATTAAAAGTGGCATTTAGCACTTGGGTGCATTGACCACTTGAAACATAATGTGAACACACAAAGTCTAAAAAAAACCCCCCAAACTTTTACAAGAATATGAGATTTTATATTTATTTATTTATTTATTTATTACTTTAATTTATACCCCGCCCTTCTCCCGAAGGACTCAGGGCGGCTTACAGGCAATAAAAACGGAACTATACAATAAATATCTAAAAACAATTAAAATATATATTAAATAAGCCTGTTATTTTTAGAAAAATTATAAAATCCCTATTAAAATCCCTATACAATCCCCCCCCTAGACCAATCCCGCTTGATGGAAAAGCCATGTCTTGAGGGCACGGCGGAAGGAGGGGAGATCCGGAATAATCCGGATCTCTGGGGGAAGTTCATTCCACAGGGTGGGGGCTCCCACAGAGAAGGCCCTCCCCCTGGGGGTCGCCAGCCGACACTGTTTGGCCGACGGCACCCTGAGGAGGCCCGCTCTGTGGGAGCGTACCGG